>NC_092676.1:13651900-13954930 GCF_964355755.1 Antedon mediterranea
CTACTGCATTCCATTAATGACAAACTTGACCTTGTAAATTCATTCATTTTGAGGTCAACATTTTACCATAGTAACTGTTTCTATGCGAAAATTTAAAAAAAATAAGGGGTTTTTCATAAATAAAAAACATTTTTTCTACATAGTTTTACATTTCTACTTTTTGCCAAATTTACTTTAAATACTGAATCCTAATAATCTCAGAAAGAAAGTCTTGACGAATCTGAATAAAGGTTAAAAAAAATGACCTTTAGTGTTATCTTAAACCTGTTTACGTAACAAATGATATTTTAAAAAAAAATTAAATATGGAGTTTCATGAAAAAATAAAAATTTTACATATTGAGGTCAAATGACATCAACATTTTACCTATAGTGTATTGTAGCAACTGTTTCTATACGTAACTAAGTACAATATTTTTAATATGGGGTTTCATGACTACAAACAATTGATTACATAGCTTTACTACCTTTTCCCAAATTTACTTATCTACTGAATCCCAGAAAATGTCTGACCTTGTGAAAAAAAATTTTTGGGTCAAGTTATGTCAAAATGTATTATTTATGTTATCTTAGAACCTGTTTCTATGCGTAACTAAGGATAATTGTTTTGTTAAATACAGTTGAACCTCCCGTAAGTGGCTACCCTCGGGACCTGGAAAAGTGGCCGCTTACGGGCGGTGACCCCTTACGGGAGGTTCTGCCGATAAAGGGCCAAAATCACTTATTATGGCTATATACGATATTCTTAACGAAACGAGCCTCTCAATTTTCCAGCTAATTGTAGGCATATTATTATTTATAATCAGGTGGTTTAGTATTTTTTAGCATTTTCAGACAAATTTTAAAAACTTTTATCATATGAAAAATGGTCGGTCAAAATCTGTGTAGTTTTCTCATCTCTTCACAGTAATGTTTTTAAAACCTCTTCAAAATAAAGCTAATATATAAAGAAATACAATAAACATGCACCTCTAATTCATAGGTCCATGCAATAAGTATCACATTTTTCGATTGGCCGCTTACAAAAAATCTCACTTTTAGTATAAAAAGGTGCTCGCAGCTGCTTACGGTAAGCACCAAATGCACTAATTAGATAGGAAGAACAAACAGGCTTTTCAAAGTGCGTCCGTTAAGGGAGGTGGCCGCTGTAAATAAAATATGGGGTTTTCATGAATAAAAATAATCACAGAAGAAAGTGCTTACGAATATGACCTTGTGAAACGGTAATTTGAAAATGCAAATAATCTACAAATTTAAATTTGTATGAGATAAATATGCAAAATCTAAAGAATATCTCATTTTTAGTTACCATAGTAACTGTTGCTATGCATAACTAAGGGAAATTAAATAATTATCAGATAATTATTAATTAATAATTATTACTGAATCCAACCATCACAGTAAAAAAATATAGAATTTAAAACCAATATTTAATAATAAAGTGTGATATTTTACATGCTGACCTTAAATGAAATGAAATTTCAAATCAGGGCTTCAATATTTGTTATGTAGCATTAACATACCTCCTGAGTATATCATTGACTTTTGATTGGTTCTATTTTGGGGAGGGGAAAGTGGTGGATCCAGGACTTTTAAATAGTTAGGTGGTTGAAGGCGAGGGTCTAAAAACTTAACTTTATGTCCTATCTTTTGCATTGCAATTTTTAACTTGGGGTGGGTGGGGGCTTGGAGAAAAGGGGGAGGTGGTTGGATGGAGGAGTTTGAATCCGTCTATTCATTGGGGCGATAGTAGCGGCAGTGTGGGTGGTGCTTGAATGCATGCATTTGACACTCTATAGTGGATGATCGACCAAAGTGTTGCAGTTTATCTTTTTGTGGTTATAGTCGGGGTGGGGGTGGGGAGGGGTGGTAGTCGAAAGTGGTGGTGGATGGGCATATGGGATCTGCTTAGGTTAGCAAATAAAAGAAGTAAACAAATGAAAGAGGAGCTTCAAAATAAGAGAGGAGTAATCTGTTGCAAAGATTAAAATTCACAACGATCTGATAATTTATTCAAATTTCCAGAGGATATAACCTATAAAATGACATTAAAACTGGGAATTACAGAATCTATAATTAAAAATTAATTTTTTTTCTCACAACACAACTAGAACTATATAAAACATTAAGAATTTTTCTGACCAATGAGTTTCAAATCAAATAATCAAAGAAAATAAAATGTTTTTACTAATATACCATGTTTTTTTTAATATAAAAATGCCTATGTTTCTCGCAACACTGCTTGTAGATTTTAAATTTACCCCAGTATTTTATTTTAGAAATCAATTATTAAACATTAGAACTACCTATTTGTAATAAATCAGCTAAAAAAATACACCACTTTGGGCGTTATGGTGAAGTAAAGTTTAGTTGCATTGAACAATTTTAAAAAAGTGAAAAACACCCCTTTTTAAATAAATGGTATCTCCCAAAGTATGAAATAAAAAAAAATAAAAAATTTGAAACAGGTACACAATGCATTGTTATTATGCATACACTAATTATTTTTTATAATTAAATGAACAACACAAAAATATCGCTCATCAAAGTAGTGCCAATATCCATTTTAAAAAACCTTAAAAAAGGACAAAATTTGTCAAAAACACAAATTTGGCCGTTGCCATGGAAATATACGTTTGAAATAAAAAATACTTCATATTTGATTTCTCTCAACACATATATAGCCATGTGCAAAATTTGAAAGAAATCCATTTTTTTGAGTCTGCCACTTTTTTTGATATTTCTTTGATTCTTACAGACAATGGCTCTTAAATGTCGTTGCACATGTGCAGTAAACAATATATTTAGGCACGCGACCGTTTCGTTGTTACCATGCGGTTAATTAAACTGTAACACTGTGGGCGGTCCTCGCTCTGTCGGCTAGAGTCATGGAACCCTTGATCTCAAACTGATGCATATCCTTCTATTCTTTTATCCATGGCTCTAGTAAGGCTAGTGGGTGTACCCTGGTCGACTCGTACCATGCTAACTCGTACTTAAAGCCCCATTCCCTACGTTTTTTAGATCTAATTTAAGATCACAAACTATATTTAATGTAAAAATAATACTATATGGTCCTATTGCGATAACTTTTTTCATCTTTAAACGGTTAAAAATGTGAAAAATAAGTCGATTTTAATAATTATAGCGGCCCGCTATAAATCCCAAAATGCATTGCGCGCGGATTGATATTTTTGTTTTTCACCTGTAATTCGCCCACTTTTCGATCGATCGTGAGGCCAAAACAAATGGAAGACTCCTAACTTTTCAGCGAAAATATCGGGTTTTCCCCAATTTGTATCAACGGAGTCTGGCAAAAATAGAAAGACAATTAATGCAGCAACTATACAACGTCAGGCTAGGTATATAGCTAGCGTACGATGTTCGTACGTTACCGATGTTTACCAGCTAGGCCTAAAAAACTAAGCCTAGCCAGGCTAGGCCTAAGACCATCCACGAGAGGTCGATCGCCGCGAGCTACTTAGGTAGTGCATTGTTTCTCACTTTTTATCATAATTTACCATAAAACGTACATTTAAGACAAGGAATGACATGGTTTAATGTTTTTAAAGTGATATATATGTATTATTTTCCAAAAAACGTCCAAAATTGCAGGGAAGGGGTCTTTAACTTGACTAGTAGTAGGCCTAGCCTATCTACGATATTTAGTATGCCCTGCTAAAAAGGTAGATGAGCTACTAAACTAATTACGTAATTCGTATAATCAATAACAATAAATGACTAGAATAGAAGGCCAAAAAGCGGCGGAAAACACCTATCCATGGCTATCCATTCTTGCATGGCAATATTCAATACGATAAACCTGCTACTTTTCTGGTTGCCGAGTGGATTTTATATTGAATACATTATTAATATTATAACGTTACAAATTGTCTCTAGATAGTAACCTAATGACAGCGATATCGTGTATTAAAAGTACTTAATACAGTCAGACAGGTCTCTGGCAGACTGTCGACAGTCTTCCACACTTAGTGTACTAACAACTATAGAATCGGGTGATTAAGACAGTACGATTCGTGATAAGCTTTTCTTCAGTGTAACAAATCCAGTGATGAAAATGAAAGTTATGGGCGATGATGGCAACGCTACACTTGATACTGTGATACATCCAATTAGACTAGGCTATGAATGAGGTAGGTGCCACCCGGAGAGGTAGAAATTCTCATATGACTTTTCTAGACCAGTTTTTTCTGGGGAATCCAAATATATTGGGTAAACGGGCTGTAACCTGAGAACTTTCGCGTGAGGGCGCTTTTTTCAAAATGGCTGCCAGTTACAGTAGACTATGATATCTTGTCAACCACTGGTCATAGAGAGGTGATTTTGGTGTCAAATTATTCGGAATGTACATGTTCCTATTTGATGTAATAGAACATTTTGTCAGAAAATGGCCGGAAATACCTCTATTGACCTTTGACCCAATATCTAACAGATATCATATCTAACTACTCGACACAGAAAGTTGTAATTGGTGTCAAACTCTCCAGAATATAGATGTTTATATTCAGACTAATAGAACATTATCTGTAAAAATGACCGGAAATAACGTTACTGACCTTTGACCCAAAATGCAAGACATTTCTCCCATCTGATCACGTTATTAATCTTGTCAATTAATTCATTTTGTGCCAATTGGAGGTTGACATTCTCATATTATTTTCTGGACCAGTTTTTCATGTGCAATCTGAATATATGAGATAAATAAGCCATAACAAGGCCAAGAATTTAATTCTTTTACTACATACATGCTTCCCTTTAGTGTTTCAGACTGTATGTCGTGTATTAATCTTCAAGATCGCTCACATCACTGCAATCTGAAAAGTCTTCATATTCATTATGTGTAAACAGTTCCTGGACATCAGTGGGAATCACTGTCTCAATCCATTTAGGCTCCATTTGTTCGTTCCATCCATTGTGTGTACTGTTGTTGACAAAATCATTGACGTCTGCTGATTGCCATTCTTTAGTAATGAAGTGTGCTCCAAGTATATGAAACTCAAGGGTCTGCTGACATAGTGGCAGTAATTATATATCTGTAATCTTGTTGTGTCTGGAAAACTTTCTGTTGAAGATATCATATCTTGCTTGATTTACACTTTTCCCCTTCACTCCATACAATAGTGAAACATACTTTTCAAATTCCTCATACAACTCTTTTGATGGAAAATCTGACACACTCCAAGGTTGCAGAATGTGTCAACAAATTTTGCTTTTGATTCCAGAAGCTTCCAGCAGGTACGTTTTCCTTTCCGAAAGAAAGCGGAGTTATAATCGTTACCTGTGAAAGCATGGAATTCAATAAGGGATGATTTCTGCGCTTTTGTTAAATCAATGTCACTCAATTTCAGTACCTTTCGGTATTTCCCAGTGTTTGTATCAATAATTACCCTCTGCCCATCATCTATGAAATGAGATAGTGCAATGACTGGAATATCAATGTCTCCAGAATGGGAACGAATTATTGCTACGCCTTGATTGTTATTTGTTAAAGCACATGCTTTGCATGCAGGATGACTTTCGTGTAGGCTTCTTCTTCCGGCTACTATTAAGCTCCGGAACCAATACAACATCTCAGTTAGTAACGTAGATGTATTCTTTGTACGATGAAAAGTAGATAACATCACTCCTCATATCTGTTAGAATGCGTTCTTTCTTTGACACTAGTACACAGCGAATAAGCTCAATCAATCTGGTCTTGTTCTCGCCGTTGGCAAGGAAATTGTTGAAATCACGGGCCAACTTTGATATTGTTGAGCTTACAATTACTTTTGGTGCAATACCGCGTATGTTTCTCTCAACAGACTTAATGCTTTTTGGCAGGTATGCATCGGTAACAATATCAACACGCTTGTATCCTTTAGGGATGCTGTTGAAAACCTTTGCTACAAGATCCTCGTACGTATCAGGGTAAGATGTAAATGTTCTGATTAATGCCATCAAGTCAACAACATAGGCAATGACAGTAGCCTTTGCTGGCAGTGCCCGACCAGGATCTATAACATCTGTTGAACTTTCGATGAGAATTTCCATTAGGACACTTTTCTGAGTTGTTCGTCTTGTCCCATCTGCATTAGCAAGGCTTAGCGGGACGCGATTTTTTTTTTCGTACATAAGTTGGGGACCCCCTCATGAAACGTCACAAAATAAACATGAATAATTCATCAGTTAAATTTTCTTGTTCCGTGTGCACCCAAGCGTATAGCAACAAGAAGTGATTACACAAGTGCGGTACGATTCTAGGCCTATCTCCGCTGTTGAAGAATAGCGGCGTTTTGTGTGGATTGTCGAAATAATCGGCCTTTAGTTTATGGTGTTTTTTAATATAATTTATTACTAAAGAATTACGTGTTAAAATTATAGTTTCTATTGATACTATTAGGCCTAATTATTAGTCTCTAAACCCATGTCTATTCTAGTAGTAGCTGTGTGTGACGTGTGTGTGTGTGTTAGGTATGACCAAAGATAGTTACACTATCTTTGGTATGACACAATCCGAGTAATAAGTCAGCAAAATTAAACAATAAACATTACACAAAAATACATTTTTTTATTCTCGTGGGTCAAATCTTCCCATCTCATGTGTTCATATACGCGCATTTTTAAAGTTCCTTTGAGTACATTGCATATTGTTTGATAATTGATAGCAGAATTTAAAAAATACAGTACACAAATTATACACATTCTTTATTCTTGTGGGTCTAAGCTTTCTTTGGGCTATGTCCAAGAACGCTTGGGTGCACACGGAACAACAACTGCGATACGATTCTTTCTACAATAATAGGACTAGTATAGGATTCTAGGTCAATTCACGTGATTGCCTTCGCGCACTCTTCTTCACACACACGTCCACTATGCAAAATGTGTCGAGGCTAATCGACAGCTAGGCAAAACATTAAACTAAGTAGTAATTGGACATAGCCCAAAGACACAAGTCACACACACCCACACAGCTACTACTAGAATATGGGTGTGTAGAAAGCGACGACCTCGAATTGGACGACCCCAACGACCCGGGCGACCTCGAATTGGACGACCTAGAATTGGACGACCCATAACACGAAACCGACGACCCCTATAATAGCCTAGCCTAGCCTAGGCCTAAGTATGGTATAACATCCCGAAGCCGAACATAACCAAAGATCTTTAAACCATACCTTATATAATACTCGCAAGCAATCAATTGATTGAAAAAATACAGAAATATCGCCATTTGATACTGAATGTGTCGACACGAACAAACGAACAGATATGGAACGCCAAGAGTGCATCATTAAAACTGCATTCGACTCGATTAGCACACGAAATATCATAAACATGGCAAACCAGGCCCCTTTTTCAGCGGCAGGTAAGGTTTGACCATGGAGGTACTCCATGGTTTGACCAGCTCCATGGTTTGGTAAAAATATTTTTATACCTCCATGGTTTGACCGTATACAATGCATGTGTGAAATGTAAAGCTTTCTTATGGCCCTCCCCATGCAGGATTAGGCCAAGTTGAGCCGCCGACAAAGGCGCCGCCAGAAAAACGTTATTTTCTATGAAACGCCAAATGCTTACTTTCGCCGGTGCTCGTTTCTATTTAATAGAAGTTCTATTTATATTAATTATTAGATATAACGATGTATATTCCAAAGTTTATATATCACGGTTTTTAGTATATATTATTAAATATTATAATTAAAGAGAAATAATTATGAATATCTGACTTGTAGATTCCAAAATATAAGGCCTAAAACATGACCGAAAATGATCGTTTTTAGCCAAAAATGACGTAAACATGTTGCCCCCTCAGGCGGCAGTTGAAGTAAAATAATTGCATAAAATCACCGTTTTTTAGTAAAATATTTTGTGTATTAACATTGTAAAATTCAATAAAATATGATATTAAAAGATAGTAAATAAAAAATAATAATTATTTAACCTCATTCGAAGAATATCAATACTCTATTAGTCCTGAGAGACAACGTGATTTTACGTGGTAGGCATACACGCGAGAAAAATATTATGGAGTGCACTGCATTTTTACCTTGAAAGATTAAAAACAAATAAATTATTAAATATGACTACTTTCCTTTGCTGTTTCAAACCAACAAAATTGTAGTATGTAATTATTATTTATTTTCATGACACAATAAACCTAAAGACCATGAACTTATGTAGGGCCTACTAGGACACCACTCTATCACTACGCGAAATGTCGTAAAAGACGCACAGGCCGTTTCATAGAAATTACCGGCGGCTCAACTTGTCGGCGGCCCAACCGGTCATATCCCCATGCGGATGTTACGCTGCTTGGTAGGCCTATAGTGTTCGTTATAAGAAGACGAGATGTAATTATACGTCCATGGTTTAACCATGTATTGTATAATATTTATTTCTTTTTAATTTATTTTTAATATGTCGAATGCAGTTTTAATGATGCACTCTTGGCGTTCCATATCTTTTCGTTTGTTCGTGTCGACACAATCAGTATCAAATGGCGATATTTCTTTATTTTTTCAATCAATTGCTTGCTTGCGAGTATTATATGATAAGGTATAGTTTAAAGATCTTTGGCTATGTTCGGCTTCGGGATGTTATACCACACTTAGGCCTAGGCTAGGCTAGGCTATAGGGGTCGTCGGTTTCGTGTTATGGGTCGTTCAATTCGAGGTCGTTCAATTCGAGGTCGCCTGGGTCGTTGGGGTCGTCCAATTCGAGGTCGTCGCTTTCTACACACCCACTAGAATATACAGGGGTTTAGAGACACACAAAACTCCGCTATTCTATTATGAAATCAGCGGAGATAGGCCTAGAATCGTACCGCACTTGTGTAATCACTTCTTGTTGCTATACGCTTGGGTGCACACGGAACAAGAAAATTTAACTGATGAATTATTCATGTTTATTTTGTGACGTTTCACGATGGGGTCCCCAACTTATGTACGAAAAAAAAAATCGCTAGCGGGACAGGGGTAAGTGGATACTCAAAGGCTTTCTTAAAGTCAATTATTCTACCATGCTTTGTTGAGGTGGCAAGAAGCTTTCCTAAAACATCCCGATTAGCTTATATTACTCTTACTTTCCCATTTGCCTTGATTTCGAGTTTCTTCCCACTATTCGAAAATAAAGTGAGATAATGTTATGGATCCTGGTCGAGCACTGCGAGAAACAGACGCGGTATTGCACCAAAAATAATTGTAAGCTCAAAAATATTTTAATTTAACAATTTCCTTGCCAACGGCAAAAACAAGACCAGATTGATTGAGCTTATTCGCTGAAAATTTTAGCACTTTTGTACAATTAGTGTGCGCATTTTGTCATTTTTAACGTGCTCGTATAGCGTTATTTTAAGTCGGAATGGACTCAAAATTGGTGAATGTACTAAGGATTGTGAGTAGAATGTGATTTATACATCAAATTTGATTTTTTACGCATTTTAAGAATCGTGCGCACAAAAACGCATTTTTGCGCAGTAATTTTTTGAAACGCGCAAATGGCCTAATTCATGCTCTAAATTGATCAAAACCTAATTTTGCGCGTTTTAAATTTTTAACGCGCGATTTCACGTGCATGACCTTGAAACGCGCAACTTTTTATTTGCTAATATTTTTACCCTTGACCTGAAGTTTACCTGTAGTGAATTTCATTAATATGTCATAATGAATTATGGAGATATGATTGATAATGTGATTTCACAAAATGGCGTATAAATGACGTCACGGATGAGTGATCACGCTGGAAAGCTGATTAGGATTAAGTTATATTATTTGAAAGATTTTCTGAAATTTTGGTAATCATTGACATTAAACTTTTTGAGATAATTGTTACACAAAATAGTGTACAGAAACAATAAAAAGAAAAAAAAAAGAAAAATAATAATAAAGATTTCATACAATAACAATAGGTGATCATTTTATTCTAAATGATCACCTAAAAAGCAGATATCAAATCAAAAATAATAAAACAATTACAGAAGCAAAAAAACAAAAGCAGATCGAAAGATACATTCTTCAAACTTTATTCAAATATAAGGCACAAGAACTTTAACATTATTTAATAAGGCACAAGGAACATATACTATTTTAACTTACTTAATCTGTTTAATTTATATTATGCCATATCTTTCTCGCTACATAAATTCGTCAAGGTATTCCGGTAACCATTCCCGTTTACACCCATTCTTTTTAACTTTAATTTTTCACGATTCCAGTAGGATTCTATGTTTTGAGTGGACTCCTGTTATTGGATCAACAACATTCTTACTGTGGTTTACTGTTAAGTGTCCATCTACCACATCCAGGTCCTGTACTCTGGAATAAACCTTCCATTTATTTGATGGTCATTTTAATATAAGGCATATTTTGATGATTGTAACATCCATATTAATTATTTAATGATCAAGCATAGATGGTACTGTAGGTCTAATTTTAATAGATTGGTTTTTTAAAGATTTTCGATCGATTGTAAATATCAATTACTTAAATATTTTATATTGAAATCAATCTAAATATAGGTGATAAACAGATTTTAATAGAAGACGTACTTTGAAGATTGAAAACATCTATGTAATATAGGCATAGATTTATAAAATGTTATTGTTTATTTTTAAAAAAGAAACGTTTACAGAGAATCCCAGATCAAGTTCAGATACAATGAACATTGTAGGGAACATAAGAACATGACAGAAACAAGATGTTTAGACAAGTAGAAAAAGAAATGTTATAATGGAGTTTGTTATTGTTATCAGTTATTGAAATAAGATTATTGGCATGTACAGTATTTATTTTGTCTGTATGGTATTTATATTTTTGTAATATTTTGTTTGGTTGGAATTCACTGAATCTTTTACAGTAATTTATTAATAACGGTACCTGTGATTTTACATTACCATTGACCATTGAAATCGACAGTAATTTTAATGTAGTTTTACAGTTATTTATCAACATTATTCTATGGAACGCCGTTTACGCAACATTTCGATGATATGAATTTGATATGGAACGCCGTTTACGCAACATTTTGATGATATGAATTTTATGACGCGATATGTGAATGAAATGCATCGATATGAATTGAATGGCGCGATATATGAATGAAATGTTTTGAATTGAATGCTTTGAATTGAATGTTTTGAATGAAATGTTTTGAATGAAATGTTTTGAATGAAATGTTTTGAATTGAATGTTTTGAATAAAATGTTTTGAATGAAATGTTTTGAACGAAATGTTTTGAATGAAATGTTTTGAATGAAATGTTTTGAATGAAATGTTTGAATTGAATTGAAAAGTCAAACTATTGGCGGCGTATGTCATTCCCGCTCGTGATTTTGTTTTAACCTCTTAGGCCTAAGCCTGGGTACCCTCATCTCCTTTCCACGCTGTCATCAATATGGATCCTTTACAAAGAATCCTAACAGACCTGAAACATTGGAATACATATTTCCGAACCCAGGTCTGTTATGTTAGGATTAAGGCAGCGTGGAAAGAAGATGAGGGTACCCACGCTGTAGTTTTACAGTAATTTATTTTCAACAGTACCTGTAATTCTACATTACGGTAAATTACTGGCGTCCAGATTGCTAGTAATTTACCGTTTTTTTATAAGAATTTTTTTAACAGTGTACTAGGCCCTATATATCCTGTACTGGGGAAGGGTTAGTGTGTGTTGCATGAGAGAAAGTTCTGCAATTTTATTTCTGACTATTTTAGTTTTTGTGTCAGGATCAGCTGGAGAGAGAACCTCACGAACATTGCTAACTTTACTCATTGAGTTGAACCAAACATGACACTACTAAATAACACTTAAAACTGGGTCGTTGAAATAAAACATATATACCTTAAATTAAATATGTTACACAATGTATGTTTTGCTTAATCTTATGCCTTTAAGTGTACTGAATTTTTTAAAGTCATAAACTGTTGAGAAAAAAACAAACATGGATGTATTTATATAAATTGTTTTTCTGGCTGTTTTACTTTATCGTTTTGATTTAGCTTTTCGCTTTTTTTTGTATCTCTATTGAGATCCAGCCACTGATACCCACATCATTGTCATTGTTTCATTAATTTGCCTTTGGATTTATATAAATTAAAACATAAATTAAATAAGTTGTATACTGTATGTTTTCTCCTTATTGTGAATAACGTTTGAATGTATTTTTTCTTGTTATTTGTAAGAGGCTATATAACTTGATTCGGCTGTTGAGAAAAAAAAATATAATAATATTACATGAAATGTAAAATAAAACATGATATGATTTAACTGTTGACGGTAGAAAAACATTTTAGGGCCTACAGGCTATATAAATATAGTGTAAAATACGATATAATTTACAGACACATAGGCTAACTACAGCAGCAGTTTTTTGTTTGTTTTTATCAAACACAGTGAAATACAAAACAATTGGCACAATGACACGAACAATAGAAGCCTTAACAAGCCTGGCACACCCAACGGGCCAACCCAACATATTGACTAACACCCCTATAAATAACAATGGAATAGTCCTATATTCAATACATGCCGAAAACTCAGGTTGATCCCTATACCTTATTATAATACTCGCAAGCAAGCAATTGATTGAAAAAATACAGAAATATCGCCATTTGATACTGATTGTGTCGACACGAAGAAAACGAAAAGATATGGAACGCCAAGAGTGCATCATTAAAACTGCATTCGACATATTAAAAATAAACTAGAATTTAATTCGTCACTTTGACGAATTATAGGTGATCATTTTTATCATTTTATTGACATTAATATTTTTTTAAACATGCACGTACGTTAACATACAATCGAAAAATGTTGATGTATGCCATCCTATTATACGCTTATAGTGCTGAGTTATGCCTATTATATGCCATATACATTATGTACAGTATATACTGTATATCTATATACAGTGTAGCATAGGTGAAATTACGGGACACACATCATGTTCCATTTTTTTGGTATGATGGAATTATCAAAATAAACTCAAAGATGACAATTTCGAAAGATAATGAATTGAGCAAATAAATATAAGAATTGGAAGAAAATTTGGCACGTAGAAGCGCTGTACGCGCTCTTTGAAATTTGTATAACTTTTACGAAAAAGATGAAAATACTACTTTTTAACTTCAACTGGCCATATGTTAACGTCACAACATCCAATAGGCTTGATTTTTGTATGAATTCATATCTACATTTCATCAGCTTTCATAATAAATTATAATCATCAAGGTAACCTTTAATTCTGAAGAGCTGTAAGATATTCAAATTTACGGTGAAGGTGAAATTACACGACCTATGTTAATCAAGTTTTTACGCGTGATGACGTCATCAAAATAAAAGTAGTGGCAAGTCATAAGAAAGTCAATTAATTGAGCAATCACATACTGAAAATTGAGCGAAAACCGGGCACAAAATAACAGAGATGCGTTCTATTGAATGTGAAAAAGAATGACAAAAGAGAAAAATAACTTAATTTTAAATTCAAGTGGCCATTTGATGACGTAAAAACATTTTGTACGTAAAATGTGTACATGAATTCATATCTACAACTCAACGGCTTCCAGAAAAAGTTAAAGAAATTGGGGGTCATCGTGCATTCTGAAGAATTATTTTCATTTTTAAAATGCCTTATTTTTCACCATTTTCAACACTTTGATGCAATTAATTTGCGCATTTTGTCATTTTGAACCTGCTCGTATAGCGTTATTTTATATCGGAACTGACTCAAATTTGGTGAATGTACTAAAGAAGGTGAGTAGAATGCGTATTTTTGACGCTTTTTAAGTATCGCGCGCGCGAAAATTTTTTTTTGCGCAGTAATTTTTTGAAACACGCAAATGGCATAATTCATGCTATAAATTGATCAAAACTTAATTTTGAGGTTTTTAAATTTTTAAAGCGTGATTTCACGCGCATGACCCTACGTGTGCGTGCGTTTTTATTTGGTAATATTTTTACACTTGACCTGAAGTTTACGTTTAGTGAATTACATTAATATGTGATAATTAATTATGGAGATATGATTGATAATGTGATTTCACAAAATGGCGTATAAATTACGTCACGGTTGAGTGATCACGCTGAAAAGCTTATTAGAACTAAGTTAAAGTATTTGAAAGACATTGTGAAATTTTGGTAATCATTGACATTAAACTTTTTGAGATATCTGTTACACAAAATCTGTACAGAAAGTAATAAATAATAACAAAGATTTCATACAATAACAATAGGTGATCATTTTATTCTAAATGATCACCTAATTAAAAAGAAATAAATATTATACAATACATGGTTAAACCATGGACGTATAATTACATCTCGTCTTCTTATAACGAACACTATAGGCCTACCAAGCAGCGTAACATGTGCATGGGGGGATATGACCGGTTGGGCCGCCGACAAGTTGAGCCGCCGGTAATTTTTTCGCGTAGTGATAGAGTGGTGTCCTAGTAGGCCCTACATAAGTTCATGGTCTTTAGGTTTATTGTGTCATGAAAATAAATAATAATTACATACTACAATTTTGTTGGTTTGAAACAGCAAAGGAAAGTAGTCATATTTAATAATTTAATTGTTTTTAATCTTTCAAGGTAAAAATGCAGTGCACTCCATAATATTTTTCTCGCGTGTATGCCTACCACGTAAAATCACGTTGTCTCTCAGGACTAATAGAGTATTGATATTCTTCGAATGAGGTTAAATAATTATTATTTTTTATTTACTATCTTTTAATATCATATTTTATTGAATTTTACAATGTTAATACACAAAATATTTTAATAAAAAACGGTGATTTTATGCAATTATTTTACTTCAACTGCCGACTGAGGGGGAAACATGTTTACGTCATTTTTGGCTAAAAACGATCATTTTCGGTCATGTTTTAGGCCTTATATTTTGGAATCTACAAGTCAGATATTCATAATTATTTCTCTTTAATTATAATATTTAATAATATATACTAAAAACCGTGATATATAAACTTTGGAATATACATCGTTATATCTAATAATTAATATAAATAGAACTTCTATTAAATAGAAACGAGCACCGGCGAAAGTAAGCATTTGGCGTTTCATAGAAAATAACGTTTTTCTGGCGGCGCCTCAACTTGTCGGCGGCTCAACTTGGCCTAATCCTGCATGGGGAGGGCCATAAGAAAGCTTTACATTTCACATATGCATTGTATACGGTCAAACCATGGAGGTATAAAAATATTTTTATACCTCCATGGTCAAACCGTCAAACCTTACCTGCCGTTGAAAAAGGGGCCTGGTTTGCCATGTTTATGATATTTCGTGTGCTAATCGAGTCGAATGCAGTTTTAATGATGCACTCTTGGCGTTCCATATCTGTTCGTTTGTTCGTGTCGACACATTCAGTATCAAATGGCGATATTTCTGTATTTTTTCAATCAATTGCTTGCTTGCGAGTATTATATAAGGTATGGTTTAAAGATCTTTGGTTATGTTCGGCTTCGGAATGTTATATCATACTTAGGCCTAGGCTAGGCTAGGCTATTATAGGGGTCGTCGGTTTCGTGTTATGGGTCGTCCAATTCTAGGTAGGTCGTCCAATTCGAGGTCGCCCGGGTCGTTGGGGGGTATCGGATCATCTCGGTCGCGTTTCATTTCGGTCGCGCTTCCGGTAAATCGAACTTCCGGCGATTTCTATGGAACGCCGCTCAATGCAGTACTGTACACTGTAAGCTCTAAGATCGAAGTGTAGTTCTATTATTTTTTAGGTGTTTATTTAAAAATGATTTTTATATAATAATCATTATATTTAAATAAATATTGTAAAAACAGTATGTTATTAATATTAGTTTAACGTTTTTTTAAATGTTTTTATAAGCATTATATTTTGATATATTTTGTAAATATTCTATTTGTTTCTGACGGGAAAAATAACATACAAACTCACTTTACACTTTTGTCAATGATCATTCAATCTTTTTATTTTTAAAACAAAAACATATACACAAATATTTACATATATTTAAAAACAAAACATAGATACGTTAATGTAATGCAAAACAAACTCGTTTCACACTGTTTTTCAATTCAATCCTTTTATTTTTAAAACAAAAACGCATATACAAATGTTTACATTCATCATTCAAATTGAAACCTTTTTATTTACATCTACAAACGATATTTTATTTATCTATGTATTTAATATTTTATTTATTAGCAATATTTACATCTATCTCATCTACAAATCGCGAACATCATTTGAGATAACGCGCTATCCAGCGTAAGGAGCGATCTCTCTGATCGTTGGCCTTCGCGATACTCGTCCCAGAGGCGTAAGAGCGTTCTAGTTGCACGTCGTCGGTAAGCTTGTCGCTGAAGCCGGTCAACATCTTCGCGATGAACTAATTCCATTGTGATGTGAACATTCTGACTCTCTTCATGCAGCAGCCCGATCAAGAGGTAGAGTTGAAGTTTTGCTGAAATAACAAAAATAACGATATACTATAATTATCATGAGCAAGTTAACAACATAATACATAATATTATAATTGAAAAGTAATTTTCTTACCACGTCGTCCTTTTCGATTCAGTCTGTTGTGATACGGGTGTCTCGAAAACAGAGACCCAAGACCCAGGGTCTCTGTTTTCGAGAAAATCTCAAAAACAGAGACCCCCACTAAAACGTCTCAATATTACGTAATATAGGGGGTCTCTGTTTTCGAGATTTTCTCGAAAACCGAGACCCCCACTAAAACGTCTAAATAATACGTTATATAGGGGGTCTCTATTTTCGAGAAAAACTCGAAAACAGAGACCCCCTATATAACGTATTATTTAGACGTTTTAGTGGGGGTGGAGTCCCCACTAAAACGTCTCAAGAATGACGTATCAGTAATAAACGGTAACTGATATGCCGATCAAAGAACATGCCGCAACGATAAGAAGAGATTGACGAATTCTTGAACGCGTGTAAAAAGACTGTCATTTTGGAATACAAGGTCGACGTCCTAGAAGTAAGATGTATAAATGCATGCTGTGCCTTTTAGAAGCTAAAAAGCGGGAGATTATTTAAAAAGCTGACACTAGTTTCGTAACATTTATTTACAAGCATAAAAGATAATAGCGTACAATGCAATAACAAAATGATATGAGGTCAGACTTTGAGGCAGACTGGAGGATAAAGACAAATATATTGTGTTGTTGGGCGAGCCTTAAAAAAGAAATGAATAAAAAAAAAATAAAAAATTGATAAATAAATAAACATAAATTCACGGTTTTTGCGATAAAAGTTGGGTGTTAATAATTTATGACCAAGCTTGGTGGGTATTTGCAACACTCTTAATAAACAGGGATTATATTAGGGGGTCTCGGGAAATCTCGAAAAAAGAGACCCCCAATATAATGAGACGTTTTAGTGGGGGTCTCTGTTTTCGAGTTTTTCTCGAAAACAGAGACGTAACGTAATATTGACATTGAGACGTTTAGTGGGGTCTCTGTTTTTGAGAAAAACTCGAAAACAGAGACCCCCTATATTACGTAATATTGAGACGTTTTAGTGGGGGTCTCGGGTCTCTGTTTTCGAGGTCTCTGTTTTCGAGACACCTGTTGTGATACCCCTCAAGGTCGCTGTTGGTCCTCGTTGTCAACAGACAATATGGTTTCATTCTAATTCAATAGCACGAGACATAATGCGACACATCAATGCATTATGCTTTTAAAAAATGTTACATTACATACATAATCGTAATAATATCTTTCAATCAGTGCAATATAGTGTATAAAATAGCTCAGTAAAGTCTCTCACTGATTTTAACTGGCACCAAACAAATATTCCCAATTTACTCATTCATAATTATTAACATATTGGAGTCGTCTTCGTAAGCTACTTGTTGTGTCCTTAAAATATAGATAAAAATCGTTACAAATGCAAAGAGGTTTATAAATTCGAACTGCTACACGTACCGAGTGCTGAAAGAGAGTTAAATCGGACAGTTAAGTCTCAATCCTATAATAGCATCCATTTTCGTATGCTTTATGCATAATTGACGCGCCATACACCACGATCGATATTGTTGAAAATTGACCTTGATTGACACGCGACCGAAATGAAACGCGACCGAGATGATCGTAATTCCGTTGGGGTCGTCCAATTCGAGGTCGTCGCTTTCTACACACCCCGTTTTCGGCCTACTTATCAGGAGGGCATGTGAGAGGTGAGGTAGGTTAGCCCAGCTAGGCTAAACTAACCTGTAAGTAGTATTCTAGCATGGGAACGAGTTGGCACAGTGGTACGGGTTGACCCTTATCATTTTCTAGGGTGCTGGTCAACCCGTACCCATGCCAACTCGTACCCAATTTGGCTAACCCGTACTCAAATAATTGGTCAAATCGTACCAACTTTGGCTAACCTGTACCCAAACTTTTAATAGCATTAAACATGGATACTGGTCAGCCCATGAAGAGTACAAGCCAGCCCTTGATGATTGCGAAAGTGAGCCAACATTTTGGGTACGATTAAACCAAAATTTGGTTACGAGTTGGAATTGGTACGGGTTGACCTGTATTCTTCTAGCTAATCTTACTAGGCCTCGAGTAGGTCTACGCTAAATTCCGGCTACAATAATGGTCTATTCTGTTTATAGCTTTATTGATACTGGGTTCAAATCTGGGTTGGGACGGCTTTTTCTCATTCAAAAACAGATTTCCTTATAATAATAAAATAATATCGGCCTATGAATTTAACTTAATATTGTATTGTTTACATAATATTAGTAATTCCCATTGCATTTATTATTATTATTATATATTTTACGGTTAACCCTTAATTATAGTAACTATAGTATAACTTCCTTGTTATATTTTACAATATTTTCTTCATAATTCAGCAATTTTTTTTTTCACAGCACAAATTATCATACTGAATCATCACACACCAAGTCTCATGAAATCTCTACTGTATTTCTGCAAGCTAATGCAGCTACATGGTATTGCCTTGAGGCTAAATTACACGGGTGTCACGAAACCTCAGACCACGAAAGCTCAGACCCCCTAAGACCTAAGATCACGAAAGCTAAGACCCAACACCTAAGATTACAAATACTAAGATATACTACAGCTTAAAAACAATACTTGTTTATCCATACATAATTTTAAACACAGTAGGTTTCATTTATTACCATAAATATAATTTAATACTACCGCAAAACATAGATAAACTCACATTATTTTCGCCCGTTGAGTAAATGTATATTTTTTCTTTACAACAAACAAACTTGACGGGTTGTTTGTTGGTATATATTTACTCCATTGTGTTGGTTCAGAGGATGTTTTTCTTACGCACCTGCCTTTCTTGTATTTTGACTCCAAATTTGTTGACTAACTTTATCATGAACACCACACTTTAAAATTAGGACTTATAAGTACTTTCAGAAGGAGAAACACATAATAACAAATAAATAAATCCTTTAAATTGATGATTTTACAGATGTGTTTCTTTGTACTGTATACTGTAATGACAATGTAACTCCTCGAGCTCCCCATGCTCAATGTTTTTGTTTCTATGGAGCGCCAAAAGAGCAACAATAATAGTACAAGTATAAAAACAGAAAGAAAACGAAACAAAAAAACTTATCATGATTTTTAAATTAAAATTTATTTGCCAGTATTTATTTCTTCGTACTTGCATGATTATACTATTATCATTACAATTTTAATTTTACATTGTTCCATCCACACTGTAGATGGACTCCACAGAGTTTTCAGCCCTCTATATAATTTTTGCTCTTTTGACGTTCCATAGAAACAAAAACATTGAACATGGCCCATGGGGTAGGCCTACTGTACTGTAGGCTAGTCATTTTGTGTGCGAGAAAAACGTCTGTAAAATCATCAATTTAAAAATGTATTTGTTACTTTTTATGCGATTCTTTTTCATGAAAGTGCCAATTCTAAGGTGTGGTATTCAGAATAAATGTTGGGAGTTAAAATACAAGGCAGGTGCGAAAGATAAATATTTGTAATCTTAGGTGTTGGGTCTTAGCTTTCGTGATCTTAGGTCTTAGGGGGTCTGAGCTTTCGTGGTCTGAGCTTTCGTGACACCCTAAATTACACTGTATACTGGCACTACCATCATTCCTAGCCCACACATAAGTACAGTCGTGTACTACTGATTCCATCCTGTGGTCAAGGCTTTATTTGCTCTTATGCTTATTTCCTCTAACATACAGAGTACGTATGGCTTCTAATTTGCTTTTATACCGGTTAATTTAAAAATTATTTATGCCTATTGGTGCATAAAGATCAAATTTAGACTGTAAATACTGGAATGATACTAGAAAAATGCATACAGAGTTGTTTGTTTGTTTTATTCATAACTGTTGAATTGCATCCCAATACATGGTACCTATTGGTATTATATCTATAAATATAAAGTACTCTCTTATAAATAGATGTATCTCTCCAAACTACTCCAACTACCTAATCTAATAATAGTACTATTAGCATACTACTGTACACTTTGTAGACAAGAAATAAGTTGTATCCACCTAGAGGACTTATGGTAGTACTGTACAGTCGATCGTCCTCTCACTGGCCTGGTCAACATAATCTACGCCTAGATTATTACAGTAATTAAAAAGTACATTATTACAGAGATTTTTTTTTTTGCAGAAATCAAAGTTATGTGTATAGAAAGCAGTACTCGTATTAAAAACTAAGCAGGTTGTACTGAACGCAAACTGGCAGGATATTTTGAATATTTTTTGTTCATTTTCCACGAACTGGAGACAAAGACATATTAAGACCCTTTTATTTAAATTTATTTGGATAGACCTCCATGTAAATTCATTAAAGGCTATATGATTGTTTTATATTTTAATAATGTGATAGTAGAAAACCATTGTGCATAATGAGGACTATGAATCTAATATTTACTTGCATTCTCATCTTTTTAACATTTTATTTATAATGCTGGTAATGAATTTACTATTGAAAAGGTCATGTTTCCACTTATCTCAAATGTTGGCACCCACCTCTAACCTTGGTAGAACTGACTGTGTTCTACATGAGTACATAGTAGTGTTTCCAGCATACTACTTCAACCTGGTAATTGAATAAATTTCATTGGGGTAACATTTAAACTAATTATCACCTTTAACATAAAGTATCCTCCTGAAACATGTATTTGTACTATACTTCATCTAATATCCATTACTTAATACTAATTTATGTGATTTATGTCTAACTTCAGGACTCTGATCTGAGGCTAGAAGAACGAATTTCTGTACACATATAAAAAATAAACCAATGTTTTCCTAATAATTTAACCCCTAGGTTGATAACTAACAAAGAAATTATTGAAATTATGTTCTCACAATATATAGGTGTACTGTATCTACATATGCATGCTGCTGTACTTGTTTTTAACCGCATAATGGCATTGAAAACAAGAATGTTTTATAATTATTATAGGTTATTTCCAAATATTAAAGGTCTGAAACAGAAACTAAATGTTACCAAACTATGTTTTTGAAAATCTCTATGATATAATATAATAATATGAACATAATATTAAATTATATTGATAATCATCATGTCCTTATAAATTCATTTATATTTCTTTTGTGTAATATAGTTCATATATTATGTATTAAATAAATTGGTAAGGCCCTATACTGTTTATATTTAAGGAAAGTTTATACACTATTATTTTATGCCTACCAATATTAGTATTGTTTATGTAACTATTTTGTCTAATTGCATTGATTTTTTGTATAGGCCAATGGCATTAATGTTTTTCTCAAAGCAAATTAGCCTAATAATGCCATATTTAGACACACAATTCATTGATTTCTGATATTCTGTACTTGTGTATGCATTACTAAAATAGTAGTTATTTTATTTCATTTATAATGTATGTATAAACATTTATTCAGTTTTTTTTTTTACCTTTTTAAGTTTAAAAAATATTAAAATACCTATCAACCTTTCTGTTATTGTTACTATTATAATATTTTTTGCAGAAGATTGATTTCAATAAAAAAATGTAAAAAAAATAAAACATTTAATTTGACTTATACTGTACTATGTTAGTTCAGGAGATGAAGTGTGTTGGTAGAATCTGGTGTGTTTGAGGTTGGTGATGTGAGGTGTATTTTTGTGACTTTAAGACCTAAATTAGATATGTTTTCTGAAGAAAAGAAGCGAATAAACTTCCCAATAAAATAGTATGTAACAGTGTATATTAAAGTACATTGAATGAATTCGAGCGGAAAAATAACACATATAAAAAAAACATTCATTTCCTTGTCGAAAAGCGCCCTCTCTAGTTTTCTATTAATTTATTAATAATTATTATTAATTAATGAGTAATCAGTGGGAAAGCCACTTCGCGTTTTGACCGTTAAATCGTGTAAAATCTACTTACTTCCGCATTGACGATTTTGAAGCGCCACCTATCGTTGAAAACTGAAACCACGATTTTTCGTCGCCTAGCAAATAAGTGCTGTTTTATTTTAAGCTCTCATGAATATTTAAGAACCGCCCAACATTACCTATTATGGTAAAAGCATTTCCTAATAAGTATAATTGAATAACCAATCGGTTTCCTTCAAAGAAACCGAAGCTAATACAATACATTCGGCGACTGAAGTCGGGACTCGTGAAATTTATAAATGTGGTACGATTTGACTACTGTTTTGTTGTCCATTTTCTGAATAGTCGGAGGTGCATCCCAACAAATTAAAAAAATTGTAATCAATTGTTTTATCAAGAATAATATTAGTTTAATCGAGTATGATATATTTCTATCCTGTTCAAAATGTGTTGGTGTATTCTCAGGCCTCGAAAGGTAGGTACATTTTCTAGCTGTGAGCGTGGTTTCGGCAACGCGAGACACGTGTGTCAGTATAGGCGATAGCGAGAGACGTGTGTTGTACTGTGTTGATGCTGATCCGATAGTCGTTAAGTTGTACATACTGATTACGAGTATCATTGGTCCTGGCCGGCCTAGCCTGGTGATCTGATCCCCCCAAAAAAATACTTTTTTTCAATCAGTATTAATATTATTATTTTATTTTTCATTTATTATTTGATTTATTAGGCTCAATAGATGCCTAGCTAGGCTACTAGTAGGCCTAGATTATATAAATAATAATAGTAAATACTGTAATTTAATTAATAAAATACAGCTTCCATTTGCCTTACTTTTATGTCATCATATAATATTATAATTATATATACAAACAACCAGACATTAACATTTTTTTTAAATAATATTTATTATTTTTTCTGACACTTTCAGGAATCGTTGATGATGCAGAGTTCTTTGTCTTTGTGACTTCAAACTGAAAGTGAAGTGGATACTATAATTTAATTATTTAAAACAAAATGTTGAATTACAAATATATAATATGTATGTTGTTTGCAGAGGATTTAGATGAATTACAATACAAATATTTATGTTGAATGCAAACCTACTACACTATACTCTGTAAATTATGTTATTGTCATGTGGTAGACCTTAAAAATTGAATATTTATTGTATGTTAGGCCTATTTTATATTTTATTAATAGTAATACTGTATTAGTTTAATATTACTATTAATTTATATTTAATACAGTACTAGTTTGTACATGTTTTTACCCCAAAAAATGAATAAATAATTTGTTATTCAATCTAATTGCTTGTTTGTTCATCAATAACAAAACAATTGTAAGCAAGTATATAACAGTTCTTGTTAGCCGCTTATTTCAGGTCATATTATTAATATTAGCTAGGCCCGACGCGCCCGATCACAACGTCACTAAGTGACTTTCCGCCCCTGGAACAATCGCTCGCTAATAGGGCTAGGCCTCGGACTCTTATAAAAGCTATTATAATAGTTATGATAAATATCCCTCAACTAAAATGTATACTGTGATAAATAAACAAGTAATAATATACGTTGTATTGGAATGTATTTATTTATATGAATTCTTATACGCGGACAATTATAAACATCGCGTATATCGTTCGCTATAAATAAATCCATAAACACGATGACGATGTGTTTACAAAATGGCGGTTTCGCTAGTTTTCGATGGAACAAATAGTGGTACCTTTAGTTTGAATAGTCGGAGCTGCATCCCAACCACCGAATTTTGTATCTTAATATCGTATTCTGTTGATTATTAATTTTTCTAACAGGGATTTTAAATTCAGGACTGTTCAATTTTTCTAAATATTTTATTTTAATGATTTTCTAGGGTACAATTTCGGAAAAAAGACATTGGTTGATTTTGCCGTTAAATTACAGATTATCGTTTTGTTCAAATACATTTAATTTTACATGACAATATATTAAAACCATTTATGAATTTATTTCACTAACAACATTTTTCCGATAATCAACTAAATTTACAAATATTGTGTTTTTCCAACACCCTAAAATTTAGCAATTTTGAACTAAATTAGAAAAGTAGGGCGCCCTCTCCGAGTCGAAATTTGACACGATTTGTCGACTGGCTGTCCCACTGTAATATAAACATATTTTTAACATTTCATGCTGGAAGCTGATTCTACTCCAAACAAAGTTTCATACCTCCAAATTTCATCAACGTATTCAAAGCACTTCAATAAATATCACATTGAACATTAAAAATTAGGGTTATGGATAGAATTCTGCTTAAAACATATACAAAAAACATCGATAAAAAAATATTTTTCGTATTCAAAAACATTTGATACTTGGTATAAATGTTCAATATAGGTTGCTCCATCCATATTGCAAAAAAAAAATAACTATCGAGCCATATTACTGATTTTTTAAATTTACGTTTTTACAAAATGTACACTTATGAAAGACCATACAATTCCAATGCATTTTTTAAACCTAATAACGATTTTGAAAAAAACAACCAAAAAAAAACGTTCATCAATGAAATTTTGTTTCTGTGAATAGAGCAACCTATATTGAACATATAAAAGAAGTTTCAAATGTTTTTAAATTCGAAAAGTATTTTTTATCGATGTTTTTTGTATATGTTTTTAAGCAAAATTCTATCCATAAAAAATGTAAAAAAAAATTGAATAAAAGTTTATACATACATTATAAATGAAATAAAATAACTAATATTTTAGTAATGCATACACAAGTACAGAATATCAGAAATCAATGAATTATGTTTAAAATATGGCATTATTAGGCTAATTTGATTTGAGAAAACATTAATGCCATTGGCCTATACAAAAAATCAATGCAATTAGACAAAATAGTTACATAAACAATTAATACTAATATTGGTAGGCATAAAATAATAGTGTATATAAACTTTCCTTAAATATAAACAGTATAGGGCCTTACCAATTTATTTAATACATAATATATGAACTATATTACACAAAAGAAATATAAATGAATTTATAAGGACATGATGATTATCAAAAATAGTCAATATAATTTAATATTATGTTCATATTATTATATTATATCATAGAGATTTTCAAAAACATAGTTTGGTAACATTTAGTTTCTGTTTCAGACCTTTAATATTTGGAAATAACATAATAATTATAAAACATTCTTTTTTTTTAATGCCATTATGCGGTTAAAAACAAGTACAGCAGTATGCATATGTAGATACAGTACACATATATTGTGAGAACACAATTTCAATAATTTCTTTGTTAGTTATCAACCTAGGGGTTAACTTTTTAGGAAAACATTGGTTTATTTTTTATATAATTATATGTGCAGAAATTCGTTCTTCAAGCCTCAGATCATTCCTGAAGTTAGACATAAATCACCCAAATTAGTATTAAGTAATTAAATGAATAGTAGATGAAGAGGATACTTTATGTTAAAGGTGATAATTTTACCCCGATGAAATGTATTCAATTACCAGGTTGAAGTATGGTGGAAACACTACTATATGGCAAATTAAATGTACTCATATAGAACACAGTCAGTTCTACCAAGGTTAGAGGTGTGCCACAATTTGAGATAAGTGGACACATGACTTTTTCAATAGTAAATTCATTACCAGCATTATAAATAAAATTTTAAAAAGATGAGAATGCAAGTAAATATCAAATTCATAGTCCTCATTATACACAATGATTTTCTACTATCACATATTAAAATATAAAACAATCATATAGCCTTTTTTAATGAATTTACATGGAGGTCTATCCAAATAAATTTAAATAAAAGGGTCGTAATATGTCTTCGTCTCCAGTTCGTGGAAATTGAAGTTGAGATTCCATCATTTCAACAACAAAAAATATTCAAAATTTTCCTGCCAGTTTGCGTTCAAGAGTACAACCTGCTTAGTTTTTAATACGAGTACTGCTTTCTATACACATAACTTTGATTTCTGAAAAAAAAAAATCCCTGTAATAATGTACTTTAATTACTGTAATAATCTAGGCGTAGATTATGTTGACCAGACCAGTGAGAGGACGATCGACTGTACAGTACTAACATAAGTCCTCTAGGTGGATACAACTTATTTCTTGTCTACAAAGTGTACAGTAGTATGCTAATAGTACTATTATTAGATTAGGTAGTTGGAGTAGTTTGGAGAGATACATCTATTTATAAGAGAGTACTTTATTATTATAGATATAATACCAATAGGTACCATGTATTAGGATGCAATTCAACAGTTATGAATAAAAAAAAAACTCTGTATGCTTTTTTTCTGGCTGTGAAATATAAAATTGTTAAATGAAAAAGAAAATTTAGGGGGATCATCCCCGTATTTACAGTCTAAATTTGATCTTTATGCAACAATAGGCATAAACGATTTTTTAATTAACAGGTATAAAAGCAAATTAAAAGCTCTACGTACTCTGTATGTTGGAGGAAATCAGCATAAGTGCAAATAAATCCTTGACCACAGGATGTAATTCACTATTTGGAATCAGTAGTACACGACTGCGTTGGACCATAATGTGGTCCAGGTTGACGGGCCAGGAATGATGGTAGTGCCCAGTATACAGTGTAGTTTAGCCTCAAGGCAATACCATGTAGCTGGATTAGCTTGGAGAAATACACTAGAGATTTCATGAGATTTGGTGTGTGATAATTCAGTTTGATAATTAGCTGTGAAAAAAAAGTGTTGAATTATGAAGAAAATATTGTAAAATATAACAAGGAAGTTATACTATAGTATAATTAAGGGGTAACCGTAAAATATATTATAATAATAAATGCAATGGGAATTACTATTACTACTAATATTTTTACGGTTCAGGATATTCGACTGCGAAAGAATTACATAGACCTCAGTTAGAAGTTGTTAACTCTGGATCGAGCACTTTAATAATCTTAACACACTACAATCATAATGACGAGTGTTAACACATGAAACAATTTAACTAATACATCAATCTAGCTATTGGTCCTTTACCCAACATTATGTTTAATAACTAACTAAATAATCTCTACATAAACTCGTTAATTATTGATTGAATTATCTGACTGAATTAAACCAAAAACATGATACATTAATTTAAGGTCATCTTATCAGTGTATACAACTCTACACTAGCATATGTGATTTCTAAATAAGGAAACCAGTATAGTTATAAAACCCAATTCTAAATTGGTACCCTGGGTGTAGTTATCAGTGCAACAATGACTCACTACCTTGGTTACCATAGTAACGGCCAGTTCCACTAGCAGAGCCTTACATACCACAGCAATTAATGGCAAGGTCATTAACCTTATACATTGTATATACTCTTTTTGTTAACAGGGCCTCTAATAGCTATTGAGCCTAATAATTCGTTACATTATATTGACATAAAATGAAAGTATAAACATTTAGCTATTATCTCTATCCTGTACTAAATACATAACTTAATCATCTAGCATTAACCTTAAAATATAATGATTGTTTTCTAAAATGAACAACAATCATCTGATCACAGTATTCGCTCTGTTTATCCTCTCAGTTTCTTACTTAATAATTTCAATCTGGGTACTGGAGAAATAACTCAGTATCCTTATGAAACATAACATAACAAATTGTCATAATTATAATATATATAAGTTAAAAAGAATATAAAATATCATAAACTTACCTGCGAAAGAATTACATAGACCTCAGTTAGAAGTTGTTAACTCTGGATGGAGCACTTTAATAATGATGAGCTCAATGCCAGAGGCAACAACCTCAAACTGGTCATGTGACTTTCCACAGGTCATTGGATCTTGAAATTTAATAGGGGCCTACTTTTCTGTGCAGGTAACATACTCCCCCCACAAATGTGATGTCGTCCCCGACATCCACAAACGAATACACATATTTATTAAATTTCAGTTATTTACAGTTTATCTAAGTGATAATTGCTACAGTTCATTGTGTCACAATATTAGAATGTAGGATCCAGCTTCTTACAGTTAGCCATAGCTAAACTCCTGATACTACCTCATTCCATGGTGTCCAAGAGGGATGTGCAAGGGTTGCATGCATGCGACATACCCATGCGTCGTCCAATAACGATACATCCATAGAAGAGCTGGTACATGTTATCTGTCGACAACTGTACACAATGCACTGTCATTACCAGGTTGGTTCCAGTTTGTGATTCCCCGTAGATACCATCTCCATGTTTATGCACAGCCTGAATAGTTACCTGTTGCTCATGGTACATTATCAACCATCTCTTTGTAGTACTCAATCACAAACACTTGTAAGTTCTGTCAATAACCAATTGGGTAACAAATAAATCCACTTTCTTTTACAATCAATGTTCAATTTCATCAGGTCCTAACACTTTCTGTGAAACATTGGATATTGGCCTGGTACAGTAGGTGGTATCCATTGTCTGGTAGGATGAAATTCTGTACAGATTGGTTGTTGAGTTGCATATTGAGTTGGTTGTGGATAAAATTGGATAGGTCCATTCCGGTAGTGGTTGTCCCAATATGGATTTTGTAGTGGTCTGGTGTTAGCACCATTTATCTGCATACAGCCTGGTGCTGGTGTGCCCAAGTTGTGGTAGCCAAACAAAGTAGGAGGTTGGCGATGACGAACTGGTCGTCCAATCTCTGCTGCTGGTACCTGTTCATTTGAACTAACTGGTTCATCCATATCAGCATGTTGTGTGTCGCCGGCTGCCTCCATGTGCTTTTCATCCACTGTAGAATCCTCTGCTGTTGGTGGGGTGGCATATGGTTCAACTTGTACCAATGAATCATTACTGGTACATGCATATTGTGGTTCTGGATTGGTTAATAGGGGATATTGTAAATATACTTCATCTTCTTCATCCGAACCTACTGAATCTGTCTCAGGTTGTGGTGTAACCTTCTCCGTCGAATCACTAGGTAATCGTTGTTCTGGAGTTATCTTTGTCTTCTTTTTCGATGCAACATTTTGAGTATCTGGTACTAAAGCGTCACAGGGACAAAGTAAATTCCTATGTAGAGTCCGTACTCTACCATTACCGTTTTCTGGGCGAACTTCATACACTGGCAACTCCTGTTTTTGCGCCACCACTATGTATATTCTGTCCTCATAGAAGCTTTGAAGTTTCCCAGGACCACCTGGTGGAACACAGTTCTTGATCAGGACTCTATCACCTGGTGATAATGATGTACTGATTGGCCGTTGTTGGTCATGTCGGTGTTTACTTCTTTCTGCTAATTTCTGCATATTCGATCTAGCTAAAGTGTATGCCTCTTCCATCCTCATTTTCCAGTTCTTGGCATATTCATGGTGTTCACTTGCAGCGGCATCACCATCTGGGGATAATCCAAATGCAAGATCAATTGGCAGTCGGGATGACCGCCCATACAATAAGTAATGAGGTGAATAACCTGTGCTTTCATGTCGAGTAACATTATAGGCATGAACAACCTTGTTGAGATGTTGTTTCCAGTCATGCTTCTGCTCTGTAGTTAAAGTGCGGAGCATTGACAACAGGGTTCGGTTGAACCTCTCGACCTGTCCATTCCCCTGAAGGTGATATGGTGTAGTTCGGGAACCCCTGACTTCACTGAGTTGTTCAAGGCGTCGAAATAGAGAGTTTTCAAATTCACGACCCTGGTCATGATGTAGTCTGCGTGGATAACCGAACTTCAGAACAAAGTCGTTGAAAATCCTGTCAGCAACTGTCTTGCCCGACTTGTTGGTGGTTGGATAAGCCTGAGCGAATCTTGTAAAATGATCCATCACTACGAGGATGTACTCATATCCTCCTTTACATTTGTCAAGGTGAAGGAAATCTATGGAGACAAGTTCAAATGGTTCCGATGTCTTGATGTTTACCAGAGGTGCACGTGTAATTCTGGATGGCTTCTTGTCTTTCACACAACTACATTCTTGTTTTATATAATGGTTGATGTTAGTTTCCATGTGAGGCCAGTAGAACCTCTCTCGGATTAGTATAAGTACCCTCTCAGTGCCAAGATGTCCCATCTCATTATGTAGCGATTTGAGTATCATCGGACGAAGGCTTTTCGGGATCAATAGTTGTGTCCTAGTCTTCGTCGTCCGGCGAAGAATACCATCTTTATCAAGATGGATTTTACTCCACTCCCGCATCAGGGTCCTGGTTTCAGGAATCTCATTGGTGCGCTCGGCTCTAGTGGGCCATCTACCTTTGGTTTTGTATTCTCGGAATCTTGCAAGGGCAGGGTCATCTTCTTGAGCCAAACGTACTTCCGCAATTGATAATGTAGATAGGTTCGGTGTGATGCCAAATGGTTGGTCTTGTATATGCACATGATCGGTAACGATATGATTGATGTAAGCAAAGTCAGCTGTTTGTTGTATTGCAATACCTTGAACAACGGCATCCATTACCAATGGTGAAATTTCTTCAGTACATTGATCAAATTCACTGGGTGACATCGGAATTCTTGATAGTACATCTGCATCTTCGTTGTTGCGACCTGGCCTGTATTTAATGGTAAAATTAAAGTCTGCAAGTTCTGCAACCCATCTATGACCTACGGCATTCAATTTGGCAGTGGTTAGTATGTAAGTTAGAGGATTGTTGTCCGTATAAACGGTAAATGACTTTGCAAAGGATAGGTAATCTCTGAAGTGACTAGTTATGGCCCACTTCAGAGCTAGGAATTCCAGCTTGCCTGAGTGAAGGTGATAATTCTTTTCCGCTGGTGTAAGGGAACGAGATCCGTATCCTATGACTCGTAGTACTCCATCTTGGCGTTGATATAAGACCGCACCAAGTCCATCTTGTGAGGCATCTGTATGCAGCTCAAACGGTCTCTCAAAATCAGGAAACGCCATAATCGGAGCTCGGCTTAACTCGTCAATGAATGAATCAACTATTTGTTGGTACTCTGGGAGCCATGTTATTGGAGTTGAAGATGGAACTTGTCCGTTGTCCTTTCTATTACTGTGTTTCTTCTGTTTCTTTCTCTGGTTCTTTTTATTGGTTGATTGGTTATTCTTTGTAGTAGTACCAGCTTGAGTTAGCAGCACAAATAATGGTTTGGCTCGCTTGGAGTAGTCCCTAAGATACCGACGGTAATATCCCGTAAATCCTAGCAGTTTTCTTACTTCCCCTACAGTCCGAGGAATGTTGGACTTCAAGGTGTATAATGCTTCGGTGTCTCGAGGGTCAGGCCGGTAGCCTTCGTGGCTAATGATTTTCCCCAAGTACTTCACTTCAGATTGAAACAGTTTGCATTTGGCAGGTTTCAATTTCATTCCTTTTTCTTGTATACGTTTTAGTACTTTCTGTAGGTTGATTTGATGTTCTTCGAATGTCTTTCCATAAACAATAATATCGTCTAGGTAGACCTCACAGATTTGGTGGTTTAGACCTTCTAATGCGTCTTCCATGCATTGTTGGTATGCAGCTGGGGCATTCTTGAGTCCAAAAGGTATTCGGACCCATTCATGAAGACCCCAAGGTGTTACAAAAGCGGTGAGTGGTCTGCTATCGGTTGTCATATATCCTTGATGGTACGCCTTTCCTTGATCAAGGGTACTAAACCAGCGGTTCCCACCAAGGCTGTCGAGAACGTCTTGAATTCGGGGAATAGGTTGGCAATCAGGGATCGTCTTGCGGTTTAACTCCCGATAATCAATGCATAACCGAAGTCCTCCATCCTTCTTACGAACGCACACGACGGGTGATGCATACGGAGATTCGGATTTGACGATCCACCCTCGATCAATTAAATCAGTAAGGTAGTCTTTGACTTCCTGAAAAAGAGGTCTTGGTATGGACTGATACGTCTTCTGGACTGGGATGTTATCGAGTAAGTTAATCTTCATTTGTAGGCTTGGTATCGAACCCATGTCTTGCTCACCGTGGGAGAAACTATTGGATTCTTCGTCAAGCATCTGATTTACTATATGCTGTTGATCGCAACTTAGATGACTCAAGTCAAGTTGAGACTTCCAGTTTCTAGTATTGATTTCTGGCGTCACATCTACTCTGGCCGTCTGTACCCCTACTGTTGGCACAACTTCATCGCTTCCAGCTTCGAACACACCTCGATAGATAGCTCTCACAAGTTGTAACTTCCCCAATAAGGTCTTCTTGGGAATTATCAAATTTTGGTCCGTTTTGTTGGTAACTGAGACTCTGATATCATTACAGGGACGGCATGTTAGCTCTACTACATTTTCGTTGACTTCTAATCCATCGGGGAGATGTGGTTCAAGTAATGGTTCAATTATCACCATCATCTTCTCCTGGATAGGACCAGTTATAGCTCTAACTCGTATGAACGTTGTCTGTTTCGCTGGGACCTCATGTACCAAATTTCCTGAATATATATTACAAAAATCTGTAGGATCGGAATTTCGCATCATTGAAATTAACTTCTGAGCTTTGATGTTATTACATTTTGAAAATGATGTTTTTATTGTCCTAACAAGTTCTGGTTGCTCAATTTGTACAATTTCCTTGATTACGTTGTAGCCAATGATTGGTTGTGGAAGTTCATCAGCTGTTACTAAGACTGGTACTAAAGTAGAAAATGTTGAGGGATCATTATTATTAGTAGATAAAAGTTGAAATTTCAGAGAAAGCCATCCTATATAAGGTATATCAGTACCATTTGCAGCAGTAAGTTTGAGACCTGATTGCAAAAAGCTCCCTTAAATTCCTCAGCGGTTCACCTTGGCAATTTGTCTTCCACCATGTCTGAGACACTATCGACACTTGAGAACCTGTGTCCCATAGAACCTCTTCAATGTTCCCGTTTAATTTGCATTTGACAGTGCATCGTCTACCTATGAGGTTGACTAATCTTAGGTGTTGCCCAGGTGTGAGGTGGCTAATTTGGTGCTTCTTTTCTGGATCAAACTTCGACTGGTTACTGTGACTTCCTTTCGAGTGATCAATCCCAGACTGGCCTTGATACATGTGATCACCTTTGGCCACCTCTATCTCACGCTTCTTGGAGTTAGGGGACATGTTGGGTTTTTCTACGATCATTCCAAGTCCCGTTGGGATGATCGGGGTCCGTTTCCCTGGTTGGTGGTGCAAGCCCTAGCGAAATGGTTGTCACCTCCACACTTTGTAACAATGCCTACAATCATCTCCCTTACCGTCCTGCTTGCAACTGTTACATCCTCTTCCTCTTGACTTCCGTCTACCTTTGTTTGTGTGTTGTACAACTCCCTGTAAAGCGGAAACACTTGCCTGTAGTGTCTTCAAACCTTCTACCAGCATCTTGATTTCATCACTGGGTGAAGATGTGGTAACGGTTGCACTGGCAACCTTTACAGTATTTGATGTACATTGTTTCTGTTTCCGTTTATCTTCGAGGTTTTCCACTCTGGCTAGTCTCTCAAGGAGGTCTTCATCTGAGATATTGGGTTCCTGAAGGTGCTCTCTCATCTCAATGCGCAAGTTTCCTCTAAGACCTGTCTGCAGTGTTTGGAGGAACGTGCTTCTCAACAATTGATCATCATACATCAGTGGTGCCCCTTCCTCATTGGATGAAAACCTCACCTTTTGACGGAGATTCATAGCTCTGACAACGAACTCTTGGGCCGATTCACCTGGCTGTTGGTAAGCGGCAGATAGTTGTTGGTAAGAGTCCAATGCATCTCCTTCCTTAAAATGGGACCGTAGGACTCGTCTGAGTTGAGCTAGGCTCATTTCTGGTCGACTTTCTAGATAGCCTCGGAGTGGAGTTCCACTTGTTACAGCCATAGTTACAGCATTTAAAATGGCGCTACGGTTGTAACCACGGGTGAGACTGTCTTCTATCTGTCTCATCACGCTTAAATAGGATAGTTTGTCAGTTTGTCCAGTAGACCCAATCTGTCCCTTTATCTTTAATTCTCTTTTAAACATCTCAATAGATGACGGCAATGCTGGTGTGGTTTCGGTTGAGCTTGTTGGGGATGTTCTAAACTCTTCCATTTTTGTTCTTACCACCAACAGGACGCTCTCACCTCCATCCTCAAGCGCCTCTACCTCCTCGCTCTCGAGGTACCTTAGAATATGTTTTAACACTGCCCGGATTGGCTTGTCTGCAATTCCTGCATCCTGTTTGATTGCCCCAGCCACCTCTTTTAGCTGAGGAAGGGTTAGCTTATACAAGCAATCCTTCACTTCTCTCTCCAGTGTCTGGAGGTCCATGTTTATCTTTCTGTCATAATAGTCCTGGCATGATCGCCAGATTTTACGGTTCAGGATATTCGACTGCGAAAGAATTACATAGACCTCAGTTAGAAGTTGTTAACTCTGGATCGAGCACTTTAATAATCTTAACACACTACAATCATAATGACGAGTGTTAACACATGAAACAATTTAACTAATACATCAATCTAGCTATTGGTCCTTTACCCAACATTATGTTTAATAACTAACTAAATAATCTCTACATAAACTCGTTAATTATTGATTGAATTATCTGACTGAATTAAACCAAAAACATGATACATTAATTTAAGGTCATCTTATCAGTGTATACAACTCTACACTAGCATATGTGATTTCTAAATAAGGAAACCAGTATAGTTATAAAACCCAATTCTAAATTGGTACCCTGGGTGTAGTTATCAGTGCAACAATGACTCACTACCTTGGTTACCATAGTAACGGCCAGTTCCACTAGCAGAGCCTTACATACCACAGCAATTAATGGCAAGGTCATTAACCTTATACATTGTATATACTCTTTTTGTTAACAGGGCCTCTAATAGCTATTGAGCCTAATAATTCGTTACATTATATTGACATAAAATGAAAGTATAAACATTTAGCTATTATCTCTATCCTGTACTAAATACATAACTTAATCATCTAGCATTAACCTTAAAATATAATGATTGTTTTCTAAAATGAACAACAATCATCTGATCACAGTATTCGCTCTGTTTATCCTCTCAGTTTCTTACTTAATAATTTCAATCTGGGTACAGGAGAAATAACTCAGTATCCTTATGAAACATAACATAACAAATTGTCATAATTATAATATATATAAGTTAAAAAGAATATAAAATATCATAAACTTACCTGCGAAAGAATTACATAGACCTCAGTTAGAAGTTGTTAACTCTGGATCGAGCACTTTAATAATGATGAGCTCAATGCCAGAGGCAACAACCTCAAACTGGTCATGTGACTTTCCACAGGTCATTGGATCTTGAAATTTAATAGGGGCCTACTTTTCTGTGCAGGTAACAATATTATGTATAGTTAAATTCATAGGTCGATATTATTTTATTATTATAAGGAAATCTGTTTTAGAATGAGAAAAAACCGTCCTAACCTAGATTTGAACCCAGCTATCTATAAAGCTATAAAGCTATTGGTATGAGTTGACCAATTATTTGGGTACGAGTTAGCCAAGTTTGGTATGAGTTGACATGGGTACGTTACGGGTTGACCAGCACCCTAGAATACGGATAAAGATCAACCCGTACCCCCATGCCGACTCGTTCCCATCCCATGGTAGAATACTACTTACATGTTAGTTTAGCCTAGCTGGGCTAACCTACCTCACCTCTCACATGCCCTCCTGAAAAAACGCGACCGAAATTACTGGAACCCTAGCCTAGCCTACTAGACCTAGATAGTAGTGATCCGTAGTACCATGGAACTATAATAAATGGTAGACGTACTAGTACTGTGTAGTATATGTTAACATGTCTGGCTCTACGAGGCCTTTTTATGCTCATAGGATGGCTTTTTTGGGCGTCCCAATGTAGGCCTATGCCTATAACTAGGACAGATTTCCCATTCCTGCAGGCCTGTAGCCTATGCTCTAGTAGGGCGGCCGGGTGTACCCTGGTCGATTCACCCCTGATTCTAGCCCCCTCGTCGGGGAGCCTAGCCCCGCCCCCGTCGGGGAACACGGGTACTTTTTGTCGGGGAATATAATATACAGTAAAAAACGTTCGCGTTCACTTCATATAGCTTCAGCGCCTAGAAAACCACGACGTTCCATTGACCGTGAGAGTACGTCAGAGGGCTAAGACCGTGAGAGTACGTCAGAGGGCTATTATGCACTTTTATGCATTCATTATTGCCAGAGATCTAACTACTAAACAATAGCTAGTACGCACTTGTTTGGCGGTATCCCTTTGTACGAATCGTTCACCATTGGGTCGAGACGCGTGATATCATGTTCCATCCAGGGACCAAAATGTGTAATGTAGTTATTTTCCCGGCGAATTTTACCGACGGTTACCGAAGGGAACACGGGTACTTTTTGTCGGGGAATATAATATACAGTAGAAAACGTTCGAGTTCACTTGGTAGCTTCAGCGCCTAGAAAACCGCGACGTTTCATTGACCGTGAGAGTACGTCAGAGTGATATTATGCACTTTATATGCATTCATTATTGCCAGCGATCTAACTTACTACTACTAAACAATAGCTAGGTACGCACTTTTCTGGCGGTATCCCTTTGTACGAATCGTTCAACGTTGGGTCGAGACGCGTGATATCATGTTCCATCCAGGGACCAAAATGTGTACTGTAGTTATTTTCCAGGCGAAGTTTACCGACGGTTACGTCGTGTACTGTGTCGACGTACGCCACACTACAGCAAAAACGAATTATGTTAATTGTTCGTATGTTGACCAATTTTTTAATTTACAAGTAACCTTCTGTACCGTGGGGCACCTAAAATAAATATTTCATCCATTACTAAACAAAAAAACATGCCATTTTCGCTTAGCCAACATCTTATTATAGCTAAGTTATTAAAGTTTCAATGTCCTGTATGTCATGAATTTCTCACTACTCGGAAGTCCAGATGGTACGCACGCATACACTTGGGAGGAATAAACTTATTTCCCCGACTGAAAAAGGTCTACGCTTGCGTTTTTTAAGTCTTTCTAGGCCTGATGTTTCCAAAGTATAAAATGCAATTATTTGAAGACCTGCAGCTCTAGTTTTAAACATTTTCTTAGCTCAGCCCCAACAATAAAGCTGGTCATATTTCGAAGTACAAGAAGTGCATTTTCCTGGACCTAACATCTCTATTTTTCAAACATTTCTTAGCTCATTCACAACCATGATAGGGACTTCTTATATATTTTGTTTCATGTTTTGAAGTATAATAAGTCCAATTTCCGGGACCTCCAACTCTATTTTTCTAAATTTTCTTTGAACTTTAATTTTTTAAATTGAAAAATATGGATTGAAACAGTCATCGCGCATCGTTTTTTTGCACGCAGCATTTTATTTATGCATTATAAAAAATGGAAAAAATGGCTACCCTAAATCTGATTAAAATGACCTCAAATGACGCTAGAACGCGTTGCTTCCGGGGGCTTCGCCCCCTGGACCCCACCGGGGGCCCTTGGCGCCCCCCAGCCTAGTGTTGCTCGCTTCGCCCCCTCGTCGGGAAATGTAGCCCCCGCGTCGGGAAGATCCTGGCGCCACCACTGCTCCAGTAGTCCATCCACCCCGCAGGGTGCCACTTAGTCTGCATACCAAGCTGAAAGAGAAACTTGACGATATGGAGAAGAGAGGTGTGATTAAGCGGACAGACAAACCAACAGATTGGGTCTACAGCCTAGTGATAGTGGAGAAACGAGACGGATCCTTGAGGTTGTGTTTGGATCCACGTGATTTGAACAAGGTAATTAGACGTGAACATCATAATAATACCGACCGGTAAGAACGTAGTGAGTCACCGGTCAGGTAAAACACTTTTCACTGTCTTTGACCAGAAAGATGCGTACTGGAACTTCTCTTACTGACGCTAGCGCAGATGTATGTACATTCAATACTCCCTTTGGACGATACAGTTTTCTAAGAATGCCATTTGGTATCTGCAGTGCTAGTGAGGTGTTACAGAAACGAAACCAGCAAATATTTGGTCATATACCTACATACTGTACACATAATATCTGATGATATATAGCTACAGGTAGTGAAGTAGAGCAAAATGCAACAATACAGAGTGTGATGGATACGGCTAGAGCGAACAATGCCAAATTCAATGGAAGCAAGCTCAAGTGTAAACAGTCTGAATTGGTGTTCATAGGAAACGTGGTGAAGTGCCGATGGACAGAAACCAAAAAAAAAAACAATATGTATATGGCCGAGCTGTTGAAGTTCACACTGACCATAAACCACTCGAAACAATCACACGTAAACCACTCCATAAAGCTAGTCCTAGAATACAACAAATGCTGCTCAAATTGATAAAGTATGAACTTGATGTTAAGTATGTTCCTGAAAAGTACATGTACATAGCTGATGCTCTCAGCAGGGCATATCCCGATAAGGTTGATCGTGATGCCCAACCCCTTGAACAGTTGAAATATAGGGTGCATAGTCTAGACGATATATTGCCCATGAGTAAAGCAAGAATTGAAGAAGCAATACGAGCTACACAGGCAGATGTGATACTCCAAACTCTAATCCTAACATGCAAAAACGGGTGGCCTAAACATAGATGGGGTGCACCGGAGCAAGTTAGGCAGTATTGGCATCTTCGTGATAAGATACATGAAATTGATGGTCTTGTGTTTTTAAGTGAGAAGTTGATTGTTCCTAGCCGAATGAGAGCAGATATGCTGAATAAAATTCATGAAAGTCACCTTGGGATGGAGAAGTGTAAGGCGAGGGCCAGGTCTATTATGTATTGGCCAGGTATGACCATGGATTAAAGAATAGAAGGATATGCATCAGTTTGAGATCAAGGGTTCCATGACTCTAGCCGACAGAGCCCACAGTGTTACAGTTTAATTAACCGCATGGTAACAACGAAACGGTCGCGTGCCTAATATATTGTTTACTGCACATGTGCAGCGAGATTTAACCTTGTTGGCTACGCTTCTTTCGCGCGTTCTTTGGTGGCATGATGTTTGTAGATGCTATCATTGTAATTAGTATAGGTTTCTGCCGCGATTGATCTACGCTAATGTTTTTTTATGACCTGTAGTAGCCCTACATCTGAGACAATAACTCTTTGTTGTCTCATTTGTTGTAAAATTACAAAATCAGCAAGAATACTAGCCTAGGTCCAGGCCTTCTAGACTATGCTTACACTAGAAAACCCTCTGATTTGCCGACATTGATACTGCCTAGGTAGGCCTAGGATAATCTTAAGTGTAGTAGATACAAGGTGTAATCATGATCTATATACTCACCGTTGACTACTTCTTGTGTGAATAATAATATAGTAATAGACAAGGTACTTCGTTTGTTCGTGATTAAGTTTGCCTTGCGTGTACTTTTCAAAACGACCGCTAGGTAACGTATCGCAACTATACATAACCAGCCAATCCCGGATCAGGGATCGCTGTTTTCATTCGAGTAGGCCCTGTGATTGGATGTGATGTGGATGTGGATCACCAGGAACTACAGTTTAAATATAATCACATCGATAATTAAGGAGATTTATGAAAAAAACACTGCTTAGCCATATATTAAAAACACGATTGTTGTATGTGTGGACACAGGACACGCTAACAACATACATGGGCAAATGCATACATTAATATTCTATAGATGAATGCAATTTGTAACGACAGAAGATGGCAGGCTCATATGCTAATATCAAATATAAAAATTGCATATTTTATCAATATTACCAACTACTTAAAATTAACAGTCGTAAGAAAGTGAACTTTTCGTAGTCCGATTGTGATGAAACTAAAACAGAATTGTTCAGCAATATATTGTCAATTAATCATCGACGCAGACATGTCAATAGAACATTCAGACTGCGCATACGATTTCTACACGGCTACGTTTTGTTCTTCAAAAATGTAGCAATTGATTCGCAGCGTTCTACAGAGGGCCGCGGTTAGAGACACGGAGTTCAATGAGCGTGTTTGTTTGATTGGCAGCAGTGCTTTAGTATAGGCAAGCGCGTTGGAAAATCGTTTGATGTCACCATCGATGCATATCCTTCTATTCTTTAATCCATGGTATGACCAACGTTATAGAATCAGCAGTATCAAGATGCCCTGTTTGTGTAAAGTGCATGCGTAGAAATCAACGGGAGCCGATGATTCCACATAAAGTTCCTATGAGGCCATGGGCGAAGCTGGACGCGTATATATTTACATTCGCTGGCAGAGATCATCTTATTGTAGTTGACTATTTTTCCAAATACCCTGAAGTAGTTACACTCACTAGAAAAACGGCAGGAGCGATCATCAAAATTGAAATCCATATTCTCAAGACATGGCATTCCTGAAACATTAATGACTGATAACATGCCGTTCGCTAGCTACGAGTTCAAACAGTTTGCTAACCAGTGGGGGTTCGATTTAGTGACGTCCAGTCCGACATATGCCAGAAGTAATGGGCAAGTTGAACGTTTCGTTCAAACCATTAAGCAACTCATGAGGAAGTCCGTTGAAGAGGGAAGTGATTTTCATCTTGCTCTACTAGACTATCGTGATTCACCAATTGCAGGGTTGAATTGTTCTCCTAAACACTCAACAACCGGATACTTTGCAGAAGGGTGTACCAACTTTGCAGAAGGTACGAGAAGCACCACCCTTACGTAGAAGTGATCGTGATAGTCGTCCACCGGATCGATTGGATTATAAATAAATGTATCAATAATTAACTTCATTTTATGTTTATTTTGCAGATATCATGTTGACAAGTTTTATTTTTCAAACCCTCCAATAATAATGTATGAACATATTATGAATGTGATCTAAGAAGCTATATTGTGTCTAATAATAATGTATGAACATATGAATGTGATCTAATAATAATGTATGAACATATGAATGTGATCTAAGAAACAATTTGAAACATATGAATGTGATCTAAGAAACAATTTATGTTTAAAGAAAAGTATTATTATTTATTATGAGAAATGTGATATATTGTGTCTAATTTACTCTTGATAGTGATTTAAAAAAAAGAAAACTTTAGAAATTTATTTTGTTAGAAAAGGGAAGATGTCACATATGTTCTGTTAATATGCTAATTATATTTGTTTGTTATTTGCTAATTATGCAAACTACGTTACGCTCGGTGAATTAATAAAACGGTTGAATTAAAAGAACCGTGTTGACGAGTCACACTTGTAATAGTTCTCGGCTTTGGTTTTCGTATGGATCAAAACATCACCTTGATTGCATAAGCAGCATTCAATCCCTGTTAACATTTTATACATTTTGTTTTTTGTTACCATTTTAATACTATATGGAAGTTTGTTTAACGTATATAGACAAATTTGTGTGTGTTTATAGTTACAAACTCTTTACCCTCTTCATCAATATTCAACTGTGTGTACGCATGTGATTAGTCAAGCTTTGAAAATACACATTTCCCTGAAAGTTCAGAGTACAAATCATCAGCACTAGGTAAGCTGTATTCTTCATCTGTTAAATGTTGGTTTATGGTAACACTCTTATTGTCCCTAACACAGTACTGTCGGTTTTAGGAAGATGCCCAATTTGAGTAGAGGGTAGGTAGCTGTATACAGTCAGTACAAAGGGAAATTATCAGTCAGTTGTGCAAATTACTGAAAAAACAAATTACTAGGAAGTATGAAACAATAGGTATTGTGTTTCGGATATATGAAAATAGAAATGTTATATAATTTGAATAAGTTAGGCCCTACATGAATCCATGTAGCGTCGGTATTTTTAAAAGGGGTAAAATAAGTATGCACCACGTGCAGTATGGGGTTAATTAAAATTAAATATTAAAGTTGTAAAAGGTGTCTTGATATAACTATACCGACATATAATTAAGAGATAGTCCGGACATTATAACAATGACAACAATAAAATAAAAGGATTATGAATGACTAGGATGAATAGGAAATCTAATTGTATGATCTCGGTGTTTGACATATTAAACTATACTGTTGACGTAATCAAAACTTTTCTACACAATTTAAAACTTTTAATTTAAAACCTATTAAGTAAAACAAAAGAAGAGAAACGGAAATAAAGAAAATGGACGCTTTCTATGATATGTATGTGAGTGTATTGTGATGTATTATGGTTAGAACGGTTTGAATGTAAAGAGAGATGCTATTGACATGCATAAATTATTTTGGGTGTATAAATATGTAAGGTTAATTTATAGTTAAATGCAGAGTGGAAACGTCCGACAAAAAAAATAAAAGCAAATCGTACGCTACTGACGTTACGCATACAATATTCTGTGTATAGGTTTTTAGTCAAAACAGACATTTCAGTAGATCTCTACCAGAATCATGAATGACTATAAACCAACAGTTGATTTCTACGGTGGCTGATTTCCGCCAAAGAAAACAATTATTTTATAATACGGCATTATAACGCCCTAATTACGGCGTTATAACACCCTAATTACGGCGTTATAACGCCATAATTACGGCGTTATAACACCCTAATTATACAATCCGTTCACACGTACATGCGCATGCGTCGTACATCTCTCTCACACACACAGCGTTACGTGTAGAGAGAAGAAACTCAGAAATTAAAAGTAAGTAGGGGTCAAATTGTATTATAAAATACATGTTTACCTTGGACAATATAATTATTTGATTGAAAATATGCATTGTAAAATGTTACACTAGGCCTATGTGAAGTAGTGCAAGTGACGACAGATAGTGAATCAAAATGGGCTGGTAGGCTAGGCCTAATAATATTAATAATATTACTAATACTTTACTAGCTAGGCCTGTGGGGCCTATTCTATATAGTGGGCCGAAGGGGTTACGTGCGTGCGTGATGCGCTGCATGTTAATGTTTATGTTATCAACATTTATGCTTCCTGTTAGCGCTGGACTTAGCTTATATAATATAATCAAAGAACTTATAACACAAGAATCTCCTGTTCTTCAATTTGCATTCAAAACACAGTATCGGAAGTACAGGGTTAAACGGTCAAACTGGGCGACGCCATTTCACAGCATGGAGCAGCGCCCCCTCCAATTACTCTACCCCCTTCCCCCCCTAGAGCATTAGCAGATCCCCTCTATGATTTTGACTTTCTAATTTGATGCGGGCGCCCTACTCCTCAGTCAATTACTCTATCCCCCCTAGAGCATTAGCAGATCCCCTCTATGATTTTGACTTTCTAATTTGATGCGGGCGCCCTACTCCATGGCTCACAATGGCGCCACCCATAGCTCTATTCTATCCCACAATGCCTTTCGAAATTGTTACGCGCTTCGGACGAACAGGAGATTCTTGTGTTATAAGTTCTTTGATATAATTATTAATCACAATCAGCGCCATCACACTCGCACGCCCTCGTGTGTTGTTGCAGTGCGCCACCTTGCGCCCTATCGAGTGACATTGTTGTCGCCATGTGTTAGTTGGTTCTAGTAGTAGGCCTAGTGTCGATTGATTACTTTGGTTTATTTATTAAAAGTGTTCATATCTTCGTGAAGTTGATTAGTCTTTATTGCCGTGGTGGCAGCGCATTACCCACTACCGCGAAATCGCTTCAATAAACAGAAGACAGAGACTTTTCATACCTTTACAAATCACTGAACATTTTTCCAATAGGGTTGGTGAAATCTGTCCATAATAGCAAAGAACTTATAACACAAGAATCTCCTGTTCTTCAATTTGCATTCAAAACACAGTATCGGAAGTACAGGGTTAAAAGGTCAAACTGGGCGACGCCATTTCACAGCATGGAGCAGCGCCCCCCCCCCCCCCCCCCAAACTAGGAAGTCAATTACTCTACCCCCACTAGAGTATTAGCAGATCCCCTCTATGATTTTGACTTTCTAATTTGATGCGGGCGCCCTACTCCTCAGTCAATTACTCTATCCCCCCCCCCCCCCCCTAGAGCATTAGCAGATCCCCTCTATGATTTTGACTTTCTAATTTGATGCGGGCGCCCTACTCCATGGCTCACAATGGCGCCACCCATAGCTCTATTCTATCCCACAATGCCTTTCGAAATTGTTACGCGCTTCGGACGAACAGGAGATTCTTGTGTTATAAGTTCTTTGATAATAGGTTACTTTTCTGTCCATAGGGGACTTTCTGTCCATAATAGGGACTAGAGGGCGCTGTTGTTTGTCCATAATCAGAGCCATATATATAAAGAGTTACGACATTGAAGATTAGAAGCCATGTTTGTGTCAAAGAATTCGCACGCTGAGGGCGCGCGCGTCTTATTTGTATAGCGTTTTCCTGTAGTTCATGCTTTATTTTTAGATTTTTTTGTCTATGAAATAACGCTTATATTCCGTTTTTATTTTAGTAATTAATTTTATTAATGGTATTAATTTTGTAACATATATATATATTGTGTCTATAATAACAAAAGAATAAATACTAGGGCCTACATGCAAGTCAGGATACATCAAAGCATGAACCAATACAAATTCACCCCTCTTTTTATACAGTATATGCTCTCCGTGTGTTTTTGACACAAACTTTCAGAGACTCGTTCATCATTTCATTTGTAATAATTTGCCTTTATTATTTTAATATTGTTCATACCTATTCAATATATTATCAAATATATCCACGACACTTTATTATTTTATTTAGTCATCAAAGCATGCATTATGAATTGAAAATATTACATAATTGTTATTAATGGGACGTAGTTATGGGATGTTTTGTTCCAAAATCAATCAATCGAACGTTATAATGTACTAGCGTACGCGCGCGCAATATTCTTTGGCGCAAGTGGTTCTGTACGCTGTGCACGTCGATATTCCACCGTGAAATGTGCAATTACATTTTTTTTGATATAAGAAAAACTTTAAAGTAATTTCTTGCTCCTATACTTTACATGTTAACGGAGACAAGTTTGACACAAATTGATCTGCATATCACGTGACTTAAATCCAATGTCGTAACTCTTTATATATATGGCTCTGTCCATAATCAGAGCCATATATATAAAGAATATTGCGCGCGCGTACGCTAGTACATTATAACGTTCGATTGATTGATTTTGGAACAAAACATCCCATAACTACGTCCCATTAATAACAATTATGTAATATTTTCAATTCATAATGCATGCTTTGATGACTAAATAAAATAATAAAGTGTCGTGGATATATTTGTTAATATATTGAATAGGTATGAACAACATTAAAAAAGGCAAATTATTACAAATGAAATGATGAACGAGTCTCTGAAATTTTGTGTCAAAAACACACAGAGAGCCATATACTGTATAAAAAGAGGGGTGAATTTGTGTGTTTTTTGTATTGGTTCATGCTTTGATGTATCCTGACTTGCATGTAGGCCCTAGCATTTATTTTTTTGTTATTATAGACACAATATATATATGTTACCAAATTAATACCATTAATAACTTTATTTACTAAAATAAAAACGGAATCTAAGCGTTATTTCATTGACAACAAAATCTAAAAATAATGCATGGAACTACAGGAAAACGCTATACAAAAGAGACGCGCGCGCCTTCAGCGTGCGAATTCTTTGACACAAAAATGGCTTCTAATTTTCAATGTCGTAACTCTTTATGGCTCTGTCCATAATAGGTAACTTTCATAATTGGCTGTCCAAAATGATTTTTGTTGGCGTACTTGTACGTTCGTAGTTTATTTTGCGAGTAGAAGTAATAGTTAAAATACTAATTTACTTTCTCTTCAGACTTCGAGGCGGCCTAGGTTTAGGCCTAGTAGGAGGCCTAATTAGTATAATTATTTAAGTCTCTCTAGCCTCTAGGCCTCTAGGCTAGTCCTGTTAGTTAGGCTACCTCAGGCCTACTACTACTAGCCTAGTAGGAGGCCTAGCTAGAGTCCATTTGTTATTGTCCACTAACTAGCTTACAGCAGGGGGTACCTCCTTGCTACAGTAGGAATACAAATGACATGGGCTCCATATTAAGTAGATAGGTTTCCTACTACAAACAACTAGGCCTATCCTCAGTTATCTATTTTTTTGTTTTTTTATTATTTTAATATGAATATTTTACAGAATAACATACTGTTTTACTCGTAACTCTATACTGCAGGTCAGGTCTGGCGGACTAGTCTGTCACTATTCAGTCTTTTAGTTTTACTAATACCACTGCCACCACCGCTACTACTATACTTTGAAGACCGAAATCAGCTACTAGCCTAGTCTACTACTAGACCTATTGGTAGTTTGTCTTCAAATCACAGACATCTAGATTGCTAGATTGACCTATTAAAATTGTTGTTTTTTTATTATTTTGTAAATGAACAGTTAGTAGGTTGGCAGTGTAGCAGAACCAGAGCTATTGTTACTGTATGTTATTATGTTATCTATTTAAATCTCAATTGTTTTCTCATATTTTCTGCATGTATTACAGATTGTGTACAGTGTATCTTCTGATCAATGTTATAGTACAGTAGCATGGACATTTCTATTAACTAGGGTAAGTAACAGATAGGCCCAACCTACAATTGAAGAAAAATACTTTACATATAACCACACTAGACCTACATCTTTTTTTAGGAGATTTTTCAATATGACCAAGATACTGTAAAATCCAAAGAAGAAGCCTATTTAGAAAAAGTATTTGTTTGCAAAAGTAATCTCGAAAAGAAGGATACAATTTAGACAAACGTAATATTGTCATTACCGTAGTAGAAAAACTTACTGACAATACATGAAAATTAATTTTTAACATTCTGATTTGAAATGGTCTATTCATTTGAATTGCTAAGAAATTAAAAGTAGATATTTCTTTTTTATTTCCATTCATTATAAACATTACAATCACTGTACAAAGAATAGATAAATCCACTAACAAATTCATGCAGAAAATATAAAAAATTTAATTAAATGTTATATTAAAGCATTCATTCAATAAAGCCTTTATCTTTAAAACATTTAATATCAGTTTTCATCTAGTGAGTATGGTAATAATTGACTCTGACAACTGGTATAAACTTAAATTTATTAAAACAATCCTACATATCTTTTTTTTAAATGCAATAAAATATTTAAACATAACTGTGTCCCACCATACAACATGAAAATTTGTCTCAGCATTACTAAGATTGAAGTTACTTGCATTATACAATACTTAAACATTATTATAGTATTTAAATATTTCCTTTTTTTATTATAGGCATACAGATGTTTGATATTCTGCTCATATACAGTATGCTGTTGAAATGGAAAAGTACATCACTTCAACATAATAACTTTGATCATATCATCGATCAATAATTATAGTAATAAACATAATAATTATGGTGTATTTTATTTATCTTTGCTATTTTTTAAATTGTAGTTTAACCATGTTTTTACACTTTGAAAATTAATATAATTCAGTATTTTTTAATGTGATTTAGATTTTGAATAAACTGTTCTGAATACAGAACAAAGGTGTTGATTGTACACTGCGTGTATGTAAACTTGATTTATTGTCTAATTCTTATTATTAAACATTAAAATTGATTCATTTAATTAAACAAGATAATAAATGGATGAGATGTGCTGCTGTTGATCAACTTCAGACTGGGATGATTTGTCATTTGGCTATGTGGATCCAGGATTTTGAAATAGGGAAGGACCTAAAATGACGAAATGAAGTGCTGAACTGTGATGTCTTTTGCAATATTAAATTGATAAAGTTGATTTTTATTATTACTGTTAACAAAACAAAATAAAGTCCAAAGAAAAAAAAATACAACAATTACATTGAAACACCAATGCATTAAAATAACAGTTTACATTTTCATTATCTTAAAAAAATAAAACTTCTTCAATATTAGAGTATTATTATGGGGTATTTTTTATTTTTGTAAAAGAACGGGTGGGTTGGGTGATTTATTTAAACTTGCAATAGTATGGTAAGTTGCGTAATGTCTGTCCGTACTAACATTCAAAACCTAAAATGAAGTTCAAATTAAATTATTTGTTGTTGAATAAATCTCACATTTCATTATTAGTGGACAATAAAAAATGGTCTAGGCTAGTTGTACTAGAGGTAGCCTAACTAACAGGACTAGCCTAGGCCTAGGCTACAGAGACTTAAATAAATATAGTTATACTAATTAGGCCTCCTAGGTACGGGGCGCCGTATGGGACATTGCTAATTTTGTCGAAATATTACAATTTTGTCTACACATAATTAATTTTGTCAATACAAAATTCATTTTGTCAACACAAAATTCATTTTGTATTGACAAAATTCATTTTGTGTTGACAAAATTTATTCTGTGTGGACAAAATTCATTCTGTAACAACAAAATTCATTCTGTGTAGACAAAATTCATTCTGTAACGACAAAATTCATTTTGTGGCGACAAAATTCATTCTGTAACGACAAAATTCATTTTTTTTAGACAAAATTAATTCTGTGTGGACAAAATTAATTCTGTGTAGACAAAATTAATTCTGTGTGGACAAAATTCATTTTGTGGCGACAAAATGTATTCTGTGTAGACAAAATTTATTCTGTGTAGACAAAACTCATTCTGTGTAGACAAAATTCATTTTGTTGCAACAAAATTCATTTTGTCGCGATTTTGTTAGCCGAGCCTACTCAAGCGTGGGACAAAACGTTTTAACATTTAAATTAGAAGGCGGGGTTGTTATTGGAAACTCTACAATACAGTACAATTCTGATCACTTTGATACCGATCATTACCCACATAACTCTAGTATCTCCGTAATACTCACCCACCCCTACACTTCCTAACACCAGGGAGTTGTAATTACAACTCCCTGCACTCGGGTGACTTTTTGAAGTACAGTAGGCCTATATTGTTTAAAACCTTCCCATGGTTAGGTTTGTTGATACGTATTACACGTGCACCATTGTGTGGACGCGTGTATTAGCATTATTTTGTAAAACCCAGCAAACGCAAACTTACCTTCTACAAATTCTATCTCGATTTATTTATGTGGTCTGTATTAAATTTAAAATATGTTTTGTTACAAATATGTAAATTTTGTATCTGTATATGTTTATATGATTCTATATTTAAATTAACTGTTTTTAGTTTTTCTATCTAGTTAGGTTTCATATTTACTTTTGTTTTTAGTCGCGTGAAAGCGACTCTATAGTTCACTATGTCGGTCGGTCTGTCGGTCGGTCCGGTATCACTTTGCGTTTTATCGCGTTTTCTGTACTCTTTGAACTGCACGCGACTTACAGTGGCTGTTGGCCTTGTTTGCTATATGCTTTTGAAAGAAAAATGGTAAAGCACTTTCTTTACCTCGACTCACGAATCAAACGATTTAAATTGAAAACAGAGTCCGATGCTGTTGTTTGAATATAATAATGTTAAAAATGCTAGATATAAATGTTATGTTTCTATGCTTATTTTACAACTTCATGGTTGATTTTATTGAAGTTCAAGTTGAAGTCAAATACAAAGTAAATGAAATTTGCCTTCCAAGGTTCAAATTACAATAAAAATAACAACAGTTAAAAACATACAATACTATACAATGGATAAGATAATAGATAAGAAATATGCTATGTATAAAACATTATGAACAGTATAAATATTAAAATACTATATAAAGAATAAAATATAAAACGTCTCAAGTTATCTTTTAAATTGTTTGTTGTATTGCCTGATTGCACACGGAAGAAATGATTTATTATGATTTATTATACATTGCTAATTGCAATTAATTGTTTATAGGTTTACATTGTTCTTTGTACTTTTGATGTACGTATTCAGTCTTGATAAGATTGATGTTAAATAAAAATGCATTTTCCACTAATAAAATATGGAGTTGTATCGAGAGAGTATCGTAATTTCTGGCAGAATGGTTTTCGGTCTGGAAAGGTCATTATTACAATGTCTGGGGTGTTGATATTTATACATCGAATGTTCGAATCGAATCGCCCCATTATTGAAGCTTTACCTGAAGAGGTCCTAGACAACTTGCGTAATCTTGGAGAAGCCCAGACCCTCAGTCAAACCAGAATGGTTTTCGGTCTGGAAAGGTCATTATTACACTGTCTGGGGTGTTGATATTTATACATCGAATGTTTTATGGGCAATCAGTCCTGAACCTAGCCAACGTAGGCTACCTGGCCTACTTACTACTGTAGGTTAGAGGTTATTAGGTTTCGCAGGGTGGATGACTGTTATAATAAAACTAACGTGAGCAATCTTTTTTAGTCAGTTCTTTAAATGTTTTTTTCTTCTTCAAATAACGGACAGCTTTCAGCATCATTATTTCAGCAATGATTATTATTATCTTAAAGATATATTGTCCCCCGAAAAAATGTTTTTTTTAATCTTTTTGTTGAATATGTTATTTTAATCACATAATAGTTATTCACTTTCACAAAAAATTGGGTCTCAAAAAAAAATTATTTACCTGAAAAAACTGTCATTTAAAGCAAAAAATGGTCAAATTGTCTAAAAGCCAATGAGTTTTTAGGTAATTTAACTGTTTATTTTGTCTTTTTATAGGTGAAATAATTTTTTTTCTCTTTCTTTTTTCTTATGGAAGTGAACAACTTCATTAAAACTGCATAATGGCCTATTCAAAGTCCGATTTTAAAAATCTTTATTTTACATGATTTTGGGAGACAATACATCTTTAATTTTAAAATAAAGTATATACATTTTATAAGATTATTAAATAATATTTTAAACGACAAAATATTAAATAGCTCCATTACTACAATTTTACTTAAGTAATTAAGCAGGGCTCTAATGAAAACCATTTTCCGATTTTTTAATATAGAATACATTATAATAATAATTATTATTACTGACGACGTAGATATTAAATTGTCAAAGTATGAATACTGATCATATCTGATATTTTCAGGGGTCCCTGATATTATAAAATATGATGGCAATAGAGACGGAGGCATGCTTAGCCATAATAACTGAACCATAAAAAATGTCAAAGATTCGCGCGCTGTCATCATTTATAGCTTCACCCTGTCTTGCCGGCCCTTTTCACGTTTAAACTCCGCCTTCTAATTTAAATGTTAAAACCGAGCCTACTCAAGCGTGGGACAAAATGTTTGAAAAAACGTTTTGTCCCACGCTTGAGTAGGCTAGGCTAACAAAATGAATTTTGTCTACACAGAATGAATTTTGTCTACACAGAATAAAGTTTGTCTACACAGAATACATTTTGTCGCCACAAAATGAATTTTGTCGTTACAGAATGAGTTTTGTCCACACAGAATTAATTTTGTCCACACAGAATTAATTTTGTCCACAGAATTAATTTTGTCCACACAGAATTAATTTTGTCGTTACAGAATGAATTTTGTCGCCACAAAATGAATTTCGTCGTTACAGAATGAATTTTGTCTATACAGAATTAATTTTGTCAACACAGAATTAATTTTGTTATACACAGAATGAATTTTGTCGAGACAAAATGAATTTTGTCCACACAGAATAAATTTTGTCAACACAAAATTAATTTTGTCAATACAAAATGAATTTTGTGTTGACAAAATTAATTTTGTATTGACAAAATTAATTATGTGTAGACAAAATTGTAATATTTCGACAAAATTAGCAATGTCCCAAACGGCGCCCCGTACCTAGGTAGCCTCGAAGTCTGAACAGAAAACAAATTAGTACTCGCGAAATAAACTACGTACGTACGAGTACGCCAAAAATCACCTATTATGGACAACACAATGGATGGCGCACTACTCCAATAAAATCCCCTATTGTGGACAAAAAGTCACCTATTTTGGACAGCCAATTATGAAAGTCACCTATTATGGACAAACAACAGCGCCCTCTAGTCCCTATTATGGACAGAAAGTAACCTATTATGGACAGAAAAGTAACCTATTATGGACAGATTTCACCATGGCTACTGTGAGAGCCCCAGAACAATGGCAACCAAAAATGAAACAGTTAACTCCAGCTTTGAAAACTGGCGACAGAATGTATTATATATTTTTTCTCTTGACGCCAATCTTTCACCATTCCTTGCTGACGCATTCACTTGGAAAAAGAAAACCGCAGGAAACCCCACAAGGGGAATACTTGACGATGAGGACACTGTCTCAGCCACATCGAGAAAAACCTCGCACCAAAAAAATGCTCAACATGAATATTATGTTAAGCCAAATCGCCAACTTTTGCCCAGTTATATCCAGGAATTCTATTATAAAGCAATCGACATCTCTTTCTGATATTTGGGAAAAAATACGGCAGCGTTTTGGTTTCCAGTCTTTGGGAGCGCACAACTTGGATCTCCCAAACATCAAAACGCTACCAGCCAAAAAACATCAGGCTGACTCCAAAGCATGTCGCACAGCTATTGTCAACAAGGAACACTGGCCACAGTATAACAATTTCTCCAAACAAATGGCTCCTAACCAAGCTTTTAGTAAATCTTCTCAACGACCACACACTTCACCCTCAGTAAGTCAGTGCAGATTTCTTCCAGCAGCTGATAGAAATAGTCTCGGCAATTCACATTTCGTACACGCAGAAAATGACTGTACAACACTCCCTGACGAAGAACGCTGTATCGAAGACCTCACTCAAGGTCCACAACATGATCTGCCCACCGACCTAATCGACAAACCAGCTTCAGCCAGCCGAGTCAATGTTATTCAAGCACCATCTCTGAACACATCCTATCATCATTTCCCAGTGAAGGCAACACTAGACATTGGTGCCACAACCAATCTCATTCAAGCATCACTTAGTTTTATTGATATGCCTATGACACTGGCAACTCACATTGCCCAATACTGTATACCATTGTACTTTTATTTCTGTATTCCTGCCACTTGTGCACATTATTTTATTTTGCTTTTATTGTGTTTTTTATTTTTTCAATTTTTGAAAGAAAGGTGGAAGGAAGAGGCGGTTGCGCCATCACACTCGAACGCCCTTGTGTGTTTTTGTTGCAGTGTGCGCCACCGTGCGCCCTATCGAGTGACATTGTTGTCGCCATGTGTTAGTTGGTTCTAGTAGTAGGCCTAGTGTCGATTGATTACTTTGGTTTATTTATTAAAAGTGTTCATATCTTCGTGAAGTTGATTAGTCCTTATTGCCGCAGGAATTTACGGTGGCTGATTTCCGCCAAAGAAAACAATTATTTTATTATAATACGGCGTTATAACGCCGTAATTAGGGCGTTATAACGCCATATTAGGACGTTATAACGCCGTATTAGGGCGTTATAACGCTGATGTGGTTGAAGAGGTTTGATATCCTCGACAATTACAAGGTAAAAAGAAATGCTACGAGTGACAATATTAGAGCAATTCTACATGATGCTGCCCACCGTACCTTGATACAGGGAACATCATACATATTATGTAGATGCTGGCACAGCGTGTTTGTAGAACACTTGAAACCAGCTCTACATATGATGAACATTAAAGATGTCTGTCAAACAGCTATACCAACAACCTAGCGCGTCATAGCAGCGTTAAATGTGCCACAATATGCATCAGAAGAATAAAGAAATACGACTAAACTTCTTCTCGAATTTATAAAGAGTCTGTCTGTGGACAAGTTAATGACATTTTTATGAGATACACTACAGGTAGTTCATTTGAAAATAAGGTTTTTAACTTATGTTAAGGCTAGCCTCTACCCTTACACATAAATAATTTTAGTCGCGTGCAACGCGACTCTACAGCTTACTATGCCGGTCGGTTTGTCGGTAAATACTAACTTGAGCACGCAACTGCAGCCATGTATATGGCCTTGCTTTCCAAATTTGTTAGAACAGATTTTGGTATTACTAGACTGTGCAACAACAAAAAACAATTAATATTGATAATATGACGACTAGAACTATAAAAGGAGACAATATAGTTCTAGTTGTGATCTAATTAATATTATTATTAATTAGTTTGAAGGGGTTTCTCAAAGGTTTTTTTTTTAGATTATCTCCTTTTATAGTTCTATATGATCTAATTAATAATCGGTTTGAAGGAGATTTGTTTTTTTAGGAGTTTGCACTCTGAAGTCAGTATTTTTCCCAGAAAAATCGATGTTTTTCAACGCAAAAACTTGCATTAATTTCAATAATTTTGTTTTATAAATTGTCTTCTTTTTAAATATAATTATGTTATTGTTATAATCAATATAAGTGGTTTGCAGGAGGTATGATTTTTTTTTAGATTTGCGCTGTGAAATCTGTAGGCCTAATTTTCCACAAAAAAATGATTTTTTTACTCAAAAACTGGCAAAAATTACCACCATTCAATATTTTTCCCCATAAATTATCACCTTTTATAGTTCTAGTTGTGATCGAATCAATATTAATTGCTTTGAATAGGGTTTGACCTCAAATATGGAAAAAAAAATGTTTCACTATGATTGATGAAGATGAACCCTATCCCATAATGTTTTCAGTTTTTTTACTCAGTACTAGTAGTAGAGGCTAGCCTTAAATTATTAATAATATGTTATTAAATATCATTATATTTATTTATTTAGTTATTTATATTTCTTTATTTAAGGAGCTAATCAAATGTTGGGAAAGAAAATAAAAGTGCGTTATGTTCAACAGTCTGACTTGAGAGACGTCCAGTTGCGCATACATGTGGGTGCATCCTTATATACCTGCAAGTACACATTGTCTAAACGTAACATAGCGCATGCGCATCATCTTAGTTGTTGAGTCTTTGAAATTCTGAAATATGAATATTAAAACGGAGTACGAGTGAGTAGCCAATCGCATGCAGCTGAAACTAGTCAACCGGATAATCGTATGCACCAAGAATTCTTGGTGTCAAACCACGTGACTTGTGCGTGTTTCCTCAGACGGAGTATCCAAAATCAAGTAGTATACGTATGAAACGCCATATGTGCCAAAATATTTATCTTTTTACTAATATTAAGACAAAACTCCGTCTGGAACCCAGACTAGGTGAAAAGATATCTTGATGGAAATCAATCCAAGTGAAAAGTATTTTTAAAAAGTAAGATGAAAGAGGAAACCAACTTTTCTATAAGGTTCCATAAAGATATACTCTCTGCGTGGAGTGAATACAATTTTGTAGAACCGTATACGATAGAGGACATCTTAAATCAATCTTTATGGAAGAACTCATGTTTTGATAAAAGAGAATTTAAAGTTGAAAAAAATTGGTTGGTTAAAAATGTAAACTATGTAAAAGATACCGTGAACAAAGAAGGGAAAATATTAGAACTAGATGCATTTAAACAAAAATATAACTTTTAAACCAGACTTCTTATAGTATCACCAGATTGTTAATTCAATTCCAAAGCTCTGGAAACAGAAATTAATTGAACTAGGTGTAAACACAACTAATGAAGTTGAATCTAAATTACATACATTTATTTCTGTGAAAACGAGAAATTGTAATTATCTATAAACACATTATATTAAAAAATGTTGAAGAGCCAATTGGAATTGAATCCAAATGGGAAAGGGAGTTTGACAACGAACTTGATTGGAAAAACCTTTTGTCAAATGTACACGCTTGTACAAATGACACCAAGCTCCAACATTTTCAATTTAAATTTATTCATCGTATAATTTATACAAATACAATGAAATGAAAGGAAAGGCAGGAAACGCTGCTACATATGTTCTTTAAATGTGATCTAGTAAAGAAAATATGGGAAAATGTAAAACAATATATGTATCGAAATATCAACAATAACTTAATTATCACCAAAGAAAGTATATGTTTTGGTTTTGGAAAAACACACAGTGATGCAAACACTCTAATTTAATTACAAAGTGGTATATTTAGTTGCAAAATCAAAGAACAATTACTTAATTATAATCACTTAATTCACATTTACCAAAAATACAAGGCAACCATATTATTATTTACAAAATGATTATTATATGGTGTAATTTTGCGATACATTATTTTTCTTTTATATCAATACTCTCTTAGTTTTGAGAGAGTATTATATCGTGTTTCTTTTTATTGTTTAATGGTTACGTTACCTTTATCTATTCATTTTGTATTATGTATGTGTTGAAATGAAATAAATAAAAAAAAAGATCTCAGATATATCTGAGTTTTCTAGATCTAGAAAACTCGACAGATATCAAGATCTGAGTTTTCTAGTTCCAGAACTAGAAAACCCAGATCATCAAATGGATCTTTCCATTATTAATCAGAGGGTAGCTTATACTACAGTATTATACGTTTTCTTACTAATAATAATAATTATTGTACTGTGACTTGTTGTAGCAGCCTACGACTTAAATCATAAAGAAATACAGTATACACATTTTAAAATGTAGGCTTAGCTTAGCTAAGCAAACTCAATTCAAGGCTCAACGTGTGGGGCGCTATCGCGATGGGTGTCACGAAACCTAAGACCACGAAAGCTAAGACCCCCTAAGACCTAAGATCACGAAAGCTAAGACCCAAGACTACAAATATTTATCTTTCGCACCTGCCTTGTATTTTAACTCCCAACATTTATTCTGAATACCACACCTTAGAATTAGCACACCTTAGAATTAGCACTTTATGAAAAAGAATCACATAAAAAGTAACAAATACTATAGGCTACATTTTTAAAATTGATGATTTTACAGACGTTTTTCTCGCACACATACTACGGTTTGCGAATTTCGCATGACTAGCCTACACTATTTAGGCCTACATCATGTGTTCAATGTTTTTGTTTCTATGGAACGTCAAAAGAGCAAAAATTATATAGAGTGCTGAAAACTCTGTGGAGTCCATCTACAGTGTGGATGGAACAATGTAATATTAAAATAAATAAATACTCGCAAATAAATTTTAATTTAATTTAATTTAGTTTTTTTGTTTCGTTTTCTTTCTGTTTTTATACTTGTACTATTATTGTTGCTCTTTTGGCGCTTCATAGAAACAAAAACATTGAGCATGAGGAGTTACAATATTGAGAAACACGTCTGTAAAAACATCAATTTAAAGGATTTATTTATTTGCTTTTATGTGTTTTTCCTCCTGAAAGTTCTTATATAAGTCCTAATTTTAAAGTGTGATATTCAGAATAAAGTCAGTTAACAAATTTGGATTCAAAATACAAGAAAGGCAGGTGCGAAAGAAAAACATCCTCTGAACCAACACAATGGAGTAAATATATACCAACAAACTACCAGTCAAGTTTGTTTGTTGTAAACAAAAAATATACATTTACTCAACGGGCGAAAATAATGTGAGTTTATCTATGTTTTGCGGTAGTATTTAATTATATTTATGGTAATAAATGAAGCCTACTATATTTAAAATTATGTATGGATAAACAAGTATTGTTTTTAAGCTGTAGTATCTATATATAAATTTACGTAAGGGCAAAATTCGGTAAATCGCGCGTTATTTCTAGAATGTTTACTCGATGGTATATAAAGTTGGTTAGAATCTCGGTACTGATTTAAACCACCAGATGTAACCCTGTTTACTAATTAAATTGAGTTAGATAATTAGTTATTGACAATTAAAACGAATTTAGGTTGAACGATTTGCCCCAAATAGGGGTGTTTTCCGACCATAGTATACACTGTCTAATGGATGTCCTCTTAAAAAAATACCTGCACACAATAATACGAGGATGCTTCGCATTTTCCTATCTCCTCCTACGATAATTGTTTTTAATAGCTGAAAACCGGTTGAACAGCTCGAGTACAGTATCATAATGTTGAAGACAGGCCGGTTTTCTTAAAAAAATACTATTTTGATAGATTTAATATACGTTTATACAAATGTATTGATTTGCGATGAATGGAACATTCCAAATCTCTCAGACTCCCAGTTTGTAGGTAAATTTATGTGCCCTCCATGGTTTAACACAAGTAGGTAAATTACTTTGAGAATAAACTTAACACTGAGATATGGCATTTCAATACTTTGACAATATTGTAAATACTGAACGTAATAACTATTTTTGGTCGCCATTTGAATCGAAATTTTCTTACTGTGAATGTGGTTACTGTTTATTGTATTAATTAGTAATTATAAAAAATATAAACGTCGTAGTGGTGTATCGTTACATGTACTTTACTATTTCAATCGACTATAACAGGGACAGTTTTAGTTTTTTGGACTCATTTTAAGACAAGTTTCTCCTTCGGAAGTAGGTCTAATTCCCAGTGTGCTAATTTTAGTTGACTACATTAATCATCGTGTCTATTTATTCGTTTCTGAAAACGACGATGTATTTATAGTCCTGCGGTACGTACATTTTTTACGCTGAAATTACTGTGTATTCGAGAACCATCTGTAGACACGACCTAGATGGTACGCGAGCGAAGCGAGCGTGCCATCTAGTCTATATATACATTTACGTAAGGGCAAAATTCGGTAAATCGCGCCTTACTTCTAGAATTTTTACTCGATGGTATATAAAGTTGGTTCGTACTTTCGGTACTGATTTTATCCACCTGATGTAACCCTGTTTACTAATTAAATTAAGTTAGATAATTAGTTATTGACGATTAAAACGAATTTAGGTTCAACGATTTGCCCCAAATAGGGGTGTTTTCCGATCGTGGTATACACTGTCTAATGGATGTCCATCTTGAAAAATACCCGCCACAAAAATGCGAGGAGGCTTCGCATTTTCCTATCTCCTCCTACGATAATTGTTTTTAATAGCTGAAAACCGGTTGAACAGCTAGAGTACACCATCATAATGTTGAAGACAGGCCGATTTTCTTTAAAAAAAATACTATTTTGATAGATTTAATATACGATTATACAAATGTATTGATTTGCGATGAATAGAACATTCCAATCTCTCAGTCTGCCAGAGTTTGGTTTAACACAAGTAGGTAAATTTATGAGCCCTTGGTTTAACACACACGGTAGGTAGATATATGGGCCCTTTGAGAATAAGCATTTCTTACTGTGAATGTTCGTACTGTTAGATGTAATATAAAAATATATACAAATAAACTTGATTACTGAGATTGTGGATAGGCTCTACTGTTAGATATATAAACACATTATTATATACAAATAAACTTTATACTGACAGTTCCTTCTCAACGTTTGTATTAATTAATAATTACCAAAAATATAAACGTCGTAGTGGTGTCGTGTACTTTAATATTTCAATCGATTATGACAGTGACAGTTTTAACAAAGTATTAAATCGCAAATGTTTTACTGTATTTAGATGTAGGCCTATATTATTTATAGGCCTATAAAACATGAAAGAAATATTTCGTTTCTGAGTGGATAAAGAATATATTTAAAAATTGTTCTTCTTTGTACCTATCCGCTTTCTCATCCATCAACCCTAATGTTACATACAAAACACAAATTGGGTTTCTTTAAATGAGTCCAAATCAAAAATTTGGACTCATTTTGTGATAAGTTTCTCCTTCGGAAGTAATTCCCAGGGTGCTAATTTTAGTTGACTACATAAATCATCGTGTCTATTTATTCGTTTCTGTAAACGACAATGTATTATACTGTAGTCCTGCGGTACGTACATTTGAAATCGCCAGTTTTGTTACGCTGAAATTACTGTGTATTCGAGAACCATCTGTGGGTACGACCTAGATGGTACGCGAGCGAAGCGATATAGTATCTTATAATTTGCAGTCTTGGTTTGGGTCTTAGCTTTCGTGATCTTAGGTCTTAGGGGGTCTTAGCTTTCGTGGTCTTAGGTTTCGTGACACCCCTATCGCGATGTATCGCGAAGAGTAGACCTGGCCCTACTAGGCTAGAAGTGGTCAACTCGTACCCAAAATAACTCGTACCTATTCCCAACTTGGCTAACTCGTACCTCAACCAACTCGTACCCACACCAACTCGTACATACCTAATTTTTAAGCCTACGTTTTAACGGTAACGTGCACTGTATTTTCTTTATGATTTAAGCCGTAGGTCGCTTCTACATGTTAAATACAATATTGATATAAAGTTTGCGGTATGTTCTGAAAAGAACTGTTGAGTTTCTCGACGTTTCGAACAATATAGGCCTACAGTACTTTGATCGTCCTCAAGAGTGAGAATGCAGAAAGTCCAGGAAACTTGGAATATAAGTGGGAAGGGTGGGACTGGTGTGAAAGCCAGAAACAATGGCAAGTTCACACAGTGGGAGGGATTGAAACTAGCTATAGCAGAGCATTGTTTCTCAAGAACAATAGTGAATGGAAACTTGCTATAGAAGAGCATTGTTTCTGAAAGGTGTGAAAAGCAGGGTGAGACAAGCTAAAAACAATAGCATTGTCTTAAAGTTGGGTGTGGACTGGCCAAACAAGACCATGTGTCCAGACTGGGTTGTGAAATGTAAACTTTATATCAACATTCGATTTCGCCATGCAAACCTTCAAACAATAAATACAATAGGGTGTATTAGTAAGAAAACGTACATAGTTATCAATTTTAATAATACTCCAGTATTTCAAATGACCTACCTTCTGATTAATAATGGAATGATCCAAATGACCTACCAACCAATCATTTGATCTGAGTTTTCTAGATCTAAAAAAGTCAGATCTGAGTTTTCTAGATCTAGAAAAGTCAGATATCTGAGTTTTCTAGATCTAGAAAACTCAGATATATCTGAGATCTGAGTTTTCTAGATCTGAGTTTTCTAGACACCCATTTTTTTTTCTAATATTAACATATAACTATCAGTTTTTAACAAAAAAATAAAAGATCTTATGCAAACTGATGTTTTCATGAACATATAGACACAATAAACAGGAAAATTGAAGTTAAAGATTAACAAAAAAAATAACTATGCTGTGTATTATGAAGAAATTTGTTGTTTTTAGTAATTTGTAATCGTTTACAATTAGGGGGTAGGGGGTAACATTTATGCGAATAACTTACAATTTAGTTAACAGATTTGCATTTTCTTGCTATCAGTATGTAGTGTATAGATTGCCTAATTGTAATATACTTTTTAAAAATGAATCCGTAGGCGGTGTTATGTAATCTTAAAAATGACTATTAAGCTGTACAATTGGCATTGCTATCATGGATTTCTGAAAAGTAGACATACTAAGCTTTCCAAAAATGTATGATAGCATTTGCATTTGATATCGAAAAATGTCTGGCCCATGGACTAGTATCAGTGATGGATGGTTTTGATTGATGATGGTGTCATCTCCATCCATCACATATTGTTAAAATGGTACTGCTAATTTGAACAGAAAAAAACTTTCCTGCTTATATCCGTTAACCAGAGCTTTTGCTGTGGCTTGCCACTTTTCTTTGCTCATATTATCCCGTAGACAGTGTACCTTGAGATGTTCTCCCACAGTATACAAATTGAAGTCTTCTCCAAGTTCAAGTTGGCCCTTAGGCATCACCATTTCAACCTCAATGCGACAATTAAGGTCAGTATTGATAAAGAAATCTGTAAGTTCTTTCAGAGCATGGCCTCGGTGAAGCCTTACTTTGGTATAGTTGGGAATGACAGGATTTCCACTCTCATCCTCATAATTTGACAAATCATTGATTATATAGACAGACCTTCATTCGTAACGTGATAATTCAACAAATCATTGGCTATGGGAAGATTATTGGCTACTACTTGCTTGCACAGTCGGTGTCCCTAGATCCACAAAGGTATTAGCACCACTGTCAGTTGAAGTAATATCAGACATATCTATCGGAAGTAAATCTTTTCCCATTTCACTTTCCATCCATGCACTGCTGGTTGATGGTTTATCTATTCCAATCGAGCCTCTTGAAGTAGCAATTAAGTAGAACCTTAATAGAGGGAGGCCTGTTGATTCATGAAGCTCTCCTATTGTTTCGCTTTCGCTCATTGCTTTTTCTTAGAAGTTTTGAAGATCAAATGTTCCACCGGTCCAAATTTATTTCCAGCTGCAAAAAAGAATCCTTAACCTTTGCCACTACATCTTTCTTCAAAGATCTCTTCTGGAATAGATATCAGAGTAGAAGAACGCCAGGGAAGGTGGAATGCTTATATTAAAGTCAGAAATGAGACAAATAAGGCAATAAAAAAAGCGAAGAAAAGTTTTGAATGCAAGTTGGCATCCGAGATAAAAGTGAATCCTAAAAGTTTCTGGAAATACTATAAGGAGAAAACTGGCAAAAAGACGGGCATTTCTGCATTAAAAGACGAGAGACAGATATGGAGGATAATAAACTATTTTGTAACGAACAACATAGGTTTCGCAAGGGAAGATCCTGCAACACGCAACTGCTTCAGTTCACTGAGAAATGGTCTTCAATGATAGATGAAGGACACTCTGTCGATATCTTGTACTGTGATTTTCAAAAAGCTTTTGACTCTGTTCCACATGAAAGACTTCTCCATAAAATGCATACATATGGTATTCGTGGTGAATTGTTGAAATGGACTAAAATATACTTGTCAAATCGTGTCCAGCGAGTGGTGGTAAATGGCGCAGTTTCTGATTGGATATCGGTCCAGGGTGGTATTCCTCAAGGAAGTGTATATGGTGTAATTTGCTTTACAATATTTATCAACGATCTGCCTCAATCAGTTAAGTCACCTCTTTTTTTGTTTGCTGATGATTCAAAGACATACAAAGCTGTTGATTCAGATATAGATGCTCTTGATTTTCAGGCGGACATTGATAAGATGTATAAATGGTCAGTAAAGTGGCAGTTGCATCTCGGTAAAACATCCTTGAACACAACATACTTTATGGGAACAGGTTCAGATAGAATTCAGTTAGGAGTTGTAACTCAGATGAGAGATCTTGGTGTTTTAGAATAAATTGAATTTTCATGATCATATTGTTGAAGTTGTTAAAAAGGCTAACTCTAGACTTGGTTTAATTAAGAGAACCTTTGAATATTTAGACAGTCATTTAGTCTCTATCCTTTATAAATCAATGGTTAGACCGATTTTAGAATATTCTAGTACGGCTTGTCTTCCTCAGTTTGTTGGTGATTCAATTCTCTTAGAAAAAGTTCAGCAAAGAGCCACAAAACTTGCTGTTGAAATTAAAACTTGCTGTTGAAATTAAAACTCAACCTAGTGACCGCATAAAATTTATAAAACTGCCATCATTAGCATTTCGAGGAAAGAGGTCTTGCTGCTTACAGATTTTTAGAATGATACAAAAGTATGATAATGTTAATCTGGGTGTCTTTTTTGAATTAGCACCATCTACTGTAACTAGAGGCCACAATTTTAAAATTCAAAAAGTTCATAGTAAATCGAAACACAGACAGAAATTCTTTTCAATATCTGCAGTAAATGATTGGAATAGTTTGCCATATCATAATAGTAAATGCATCCTCTATCAATAATTTTAAAACCCATCTTGAAACACACTGGAAAACCCACAACCTAAAGTTTGAGCCATATAACCAAGATGTTCAAAGAGGGACTCGCAAACCTTAACAGGTTTATAGTCTAAAGGTCAAGGTAAATCAAGGTAATTAACGTCGACAGGAAACCAGGCTTAAGAGAAAATTAAAATTTGGAAATTAGGTAACCATGGTATTTCAGAAGTAGATCACTATAAATATTTGGGCGTATATATATCTCGTAACCTCAATGATCACTTTCATATTGATAATGTAATTAAGAAAGGGAATCGCCTTATTGTGTATATAAAATTCATTATTGACAATTGTAATAACTTAAATCGAGTATATTATGGTAATATCTTGTGGAAAGCAATCGCTCTTCCTTCAATTAACTATGCATGTTCTGTGTGGTGCGGTAGTAGTTGCGATACCGATAAACTTGAACGGTTGCAACTTCAAATGGCCCGATGCATTTTGAAAGCATCTCGCAATACACCACGAACAGCATTATACGGTGATCTTAACCGAGGCCGAGGTTATTAGCCTACTTGATTCTTTAATTGCCTTCAATTTTAATGACTTCAATTATAAGATTCTAAGCTGTATAGAAAATATATTTAAGAAAGGTAACGCAAATGATATATTTGATTGTATTCGTAACTCCAAAGATATTCCAAATACATTCTGGCCGTCTGTAGTCAAACAAGCCCTTAGTGGAGCTTCAATTCAAAATTGGAGTGAAGAAGTAGGCCTAACCAGTAAGTCTTCACTTAGTGATTATAGTACATTAAAAACAATTCCTAATCTTGAGAATTACTTGTTAGATAATACATAATCTTAAGTTTAAATTACGATCAAATACTCTTCCGCTTGAAGGTAGAATATGTAATTGGACACCAGAATGTAATGGTTTGTGTAAACTTTGTAGTGATAATTGTAAAGAAAATATCAGACACTTTCTATTTGAATGTCCTGCGTTCAATGAGATAAGGACCGACGAAAATACAAGGTTAAAGTTACAACTGCAATCATTTGATTATAATGAAATTTGGGAACACTGACGTTAAATTACATCTTACTCTGGGAAGTGATAATTATCTCTTCAGCAAGGAAGTTATGAATATTCTTGATAGGTTTTGTAAAGAAGGTGTTAAAAGATTATGGAAAAAGCGCTCTCAATTAATTAATCCAAAAAATAGATAAATTAAGAGGCGTCTGGTTCTGTATTGCAGTGTAATTTGGTAATAGTTAAATTAGGTTTAGTTTTTTAGATAACTAACTATTTATGAATAAGTGCATTTTGTAGGATTGTAGATAATAAATAAATCATTTTGTTTGACAAATCCAAAAGAAATTACTCACATTCTTTAGCTTTCGCCATCTTGGCTGATGGCTTGATCACAAGTGATCCGGTCCACTACTACCATGCAGCGCAAGAAAACCATATCATCGATTGGGAGGGGGAAAAAATTCTTGACAGAGACTCTAACCCATTCAAGCGTAGAATCAGAGAGGCAATCCAAATCAGAAAGAGGGGGACTAACGCAATCAACCGCGACGAAGGGGCTGTATATCTCGATCACGTATACACATCACTGCTACGAAAAAGTATGACGTCACCTAGAAACAATAACAACAGATTAGTAGTAGTGGACCGGATCACTTGTGATCAAGCCATCAGCCAAGATGGCGAAAGCTAAAGAGTGTGAGTAATTTCTTTTGGATTTGTCAAACAAAATGATTTATTTAACTAATTATTTAAAAGTGTCTGTTAATTGTTTTTCGTCATAATAATTCTTTTACTTTTGCCTATTTATATTTGTATAAACAGTTACTGTAAATACAATAGTGACCCAGGTATTCATATTAACAGTTATGGTCTAAGTGGTTGCATAAACAATTATACTGGTTCTATATCTAATTAGGTATTTCTTGTTTTTTAACACTGTTTATTATATTTTTCCTATTGTAATTTATGGTGAAAATAATGTTGTAATTATATTTCCTTCATGTTGTACGTAAGGTGGGGGGAGGGGGTGGTATTAGTGATTGGTTTTCTAGATTAAGAGTAATCATGTACTGTATTTAAATTACATGTTGTAGGCCCTACTTGTTATATTTGGAGATTTGGAGAAGGGAGGGGAATGAATGCGTTTTATTACATGTTACGGTATGTAGATTAAATAAGATTACCTATGTTTTTGTCTATTTTGTGCTTTCATTTATTATATATTTTTGTTGGACGCACCTTCAAAATGTGAAGTGTGCCACTGTTACAAAAGTGAAGTTCCGAAATGAATGATTAAATTATTATTATTAGGCCTATTGTACTAGTAGACCGGCAGCCCAGAGACATTTGGTTAGATGAGCTAGGTACCAATATCTGAGACTCCATTCCCCCAACTGGCCTAGCTTAGATATTGTAGATACCACCAGCAAGCAATGTTATATGATTTAGCACATTGTAAGAAATACCAAATGACCTTATTACAGACTATCTGTACACTGCCTTGGCCCTGGCAGACCCCTCTAAAGTTAGACTAGAGACCCCCTTTCCCCAACTATTCCAGCTTAGATATTGTAAATACCACCAGCAACCAATGTTATATGATTTAGCACATTGTAAGCAATACCAAATGACCTATTACAGACTATCTGTACACTGCCTTGGCACTGGCAGACCCATCTAAAGTTCGACTAGAGACCCCATTTACCCCAAGTATATAGCCTACCTTAGATATTGTAGATCCTGCCAGCAGCAGCAAAAAAAAACCACCCAAAACAACATGTTTAATTGAATAAAGTTTAACTTTAATCGAACTAACACAAAACAATTGAAAATATATCACATCAATGACGATAAAATGACCATTACCATTCTAAAGGGAAAATAGTTTAAGAGTTTCAATTAAGACTTATATATTATAAGCCAAATAATATATATAACAAGTATGGATTCGGATAAATTTAGCATTCCTTGCCTTTGGATGTCAAAGATACATCCGTCTGTAACTCTTGGACATATTTTAAGAGAAAGCTTAGTAATCACCTTAATCAAATTCAGGATTGTAGTAACTTAATAATATAAAGTGATTTGATTAATTCATAGTGGGTAATTTTAAATGCTGTATATTATAATCTTAATCCTGTATTCATATTTATATATATATATATATATATATATATATATATATATATAAACACATCAGGCAAGAACATTAATTCTAAACCGCCCGGTGATATACTGAAATTTAATTAATTAATTTGAAACGATAAAGATGAGGAAATCTGTGAGAATGAGAAAAAGTCGCCCCAACCGAGACTCGAACTCGGACCGTCTGCTTGATATGCAGTTGTCCTAACCATTAGACCACTGGGGCTTTCATGGTATTGTTCAAACTCGATTGGATAGAATATATATATATTTATATAGATGCGTTGAGGCTGCAAACGTGCTCAATTGGAATCAAGAGCGAATATATATAAAGTAGATGGAACACGGACGTCTATTACATGGTGTTTCACGTTAAACGATCTTCAGATAGACTGAACAATACCGTATCTCGATCGAAAAAAATATTTAAAAAAAATTATATATATATATAATTTTAATTTCTTTTTATGTACTTTATTTATGTAGATATGTAGTACTGTATCTATTAAAAAAGGTATTTTAACAAAATTAGAGTTCTCAATGAGATCCAAATTGGCAATTGCCGCAAAATCCTCACTGAGTTTTACGTTGAAATTCACTCTAGAACTAAGAAGTTGAAAAGAGAACTTCCTGCATCCTAGGATTATCGCCAATGACAGCCGTAAACAATCAACGGTAATGGCCCGAAGGGAACATCACAAATTTGGTCTACCTGCAGACTTGGTCATTTCAACACAAATGACTCTACCTTCGGATGACTTCAGGGCTTTTAGGAAACCCTGCAGAAGGTTCGTTGGGACTTATAACAAGAATAACAGAGCAACACCTCTGATTCAGTTGTTGAAATTAATTGTCGACTTTCCGAAGGAGAGAAAAAACTTCTTTCCCGAGGACTTAAATTCTGCCCAAAACCAAGGCAGGTCGGCGCACAACAACTATCTTTGGATATAGAGTCTTTCTCTAGAAGATTACGATTACGTGAATATTTTGCTGATTCAGACAGCAGCACCACGCAAAACGAAGGCAACGTTAACAAATTTAAACCAAAAATTTCCTGGAATCCACCTAAAAATCGTTGTCCAGCTTTAGAAACATTTATCCACAGGCTATTGAGGAGGATGTACAAAACTACGTCCCGATTCCAGATAAACGTGACAATCTCTCAAAACAAGAGAGGCAGGCCATTGTCAAATTGCGGCAGCGTAATGATATCATCATTAAAAACCCGCTGATAAAGGTTCTGCCACTGTTGCTATGGACATCAAATTTTATTAAGAGGAATCCTTAAGACAGCTAAACAATCCTCTTCATTATATATCGTAAACTCACAACGGAACCCACCCCGGAAATTGCGGATAAGGTGGCAAAATCTGTTTCTGTGATGGTAAAAAAACACTCCATAGATCCTAAGATTGGAACTCATTTGGCACAGGTCAATCCAGTGTCCAGGCAGATTTATTTCCTACCTATAAAATCCACAAAGCAGGCAATCCTGGTAGACCCATTATTTCGGGCAATGGCACTGCTACAGAAAAAATTTCTGAATATGGGGATGATTTATTTAGACCATATGTGACTGATCTCCCTTCATACATTCAGGACTCCACGGACTTTATCCGCAAAATTCAAAATTTGACTAATAATTCTGTTCTGGCTACATTAGATGTTTCATCGTTGTATACTAATATCCCTCACGAAGAAGGAGCCGACGCATGTATTTTAAATTACAAACACATTCCAGGCAAAACGCCTACTAAAGCTCATTTATGAGAACTGGTCATATTGATTTTAACCAACAATTTTATTTTTGGAAATGACCATTACCTTTAAATTCATGGCACAGCGATGGGCACAAAAATGGCGCCATCTTTTGCAAATTTATTTATGGGACAATTTGAGGCCAAATTTCTGTTCCTCTAACCTAATAAACCACTTTTTTGGTTTTATTTATTTATTCAAGATCCAACAGTGTCTAGAAACAAGGCCAACAGCCATTAAGTCGCGTGCTACAATGCATAGTGATACCGGACCGACAGACAGACCGACCGACCAACCGACATAGTGAACTATACTGACCGAAATTACTGAACATGTTTAAAAATGTTGAAATGTTTAAAAACGTATATATTTTTTTAATTTACACGTGCGTAGCCTGTCACTTTTGACGTGCTCGTATAACGTAATTTCGAGTTGAAAAGTAAGTCAAGAAAACAGAAATCGGGCAAAAAGAGTGCGCAATAACATTTAACGCGCAGTGCGCGCTCAAAAACCTGCGCACTCATAGCAATTTTGTAAACGCTTAAAATTGCCTGAAACGTACTCTTATTTCATCGAAAATAAATTTTGAAAATTTTAAGCGCGCGTACGCATGCGTTACATGCGCTACGCACGTAATTGTATTGCCATATGATTCATGCCCTGAAATTTATGAGTACCAAATTTTATTTAATTGTGATTCATGGTTGTGAAGATATGATTACAAACGTGATTTCGTTAAATCGTGCGTAGACCGCGTAATTTTTTATTGCGCACCGTGAAAACATAACCACATCGATTCCTGGCCATAAGGAATATTCTGCGAAAAATTGACTTAGCTAGATTAAACTGATATCAAGATAAGGTCAGAAAGCGATAAAACGCATAGTGATACCGGACCGACAGACAGACAGACAGACAGACAGACAGACCAACCGACCGACATAGTGAACTATAGAGTCGCGTCCACGCGAATAAAAACACCAAAAAGGGATCGCTATAAAATATATATTTAGATACATTGACGACATCTTCATGATCTGGACCCATGGTGGAGATAATTTGGAATTTTTTCTTCTCAAGATTAATTCAGACCACCCAACTATCAAATTTACAGTTACCAAATCCACTAGTAGCGTTGATTTTGTGGACACTATAGTAGGGAGGTTTCGCAACCTTACGAATACGATAACGAAAACGGATACGTCACACATTTGTGAAACTTTTGAGCTGATCCCCATTTCATATTCGTAAAGCGTATTCGTGTTGACGAATATCACCAGTCATATTCGTAACTACAAAACGAGTATTTTGGACGGCGCCCTCAATATTTCGTTCCCATGCGAAACAGATTTTTACTGGCTTACGAAAACGAATACGTGTGCGTGATGTATCCGTTTTCGTTATCGTATTCGTAAGATTGCGAACCTCTCTAGTGACCATAGAAAATGGTACAGTACTCTAAAAACTGACCTATTCCGTAAACCCACGGATAAAAATATGTACCTGCTCCCTTGTCATCCCCAACACTGTACTAAAAACATACCGAACATGCAGTAAAGCATTACGTATCAGACGTATCTGTTCTTCAGATTTAGATTTTCGAAGAACTAACCGGACATCTCCGGAATAGAAATTACAAGAAGGAATACATCGAAACTACTATAAAGAAAGCAAAAGATATTCCTCGATTTCAAACACTGACGTACAAACCACGTCAGCAAAGTTCGACCAGAGTGCCATTGGTCACAACCTATCACCCTAGGTTGCCTCCATTACGGGCTATTAAATTGAGAAACATATGCCAATTCTACAGTCCACAGAACGTCTCATGACTGTTTTTCCGGAACCACTCATTATTGCATTTCGTAGACCTCCCAACCTTCGTGATATATTAGTCAGATCCAAATTTAAGAGTGAAATTAACTCTCATGACAGTCAAAATTTGGGCAGTCACCTTTGCGGCAAATCTTGCCAAACTTGTTCATTGGTTGATTCTACTGAAAAATTTAGAGTAACCAAACTGGCCGCATTTTTCGGATAAGACAATCAATATTGTCTAACCAAAAACGTCATTTATCTCATATACTGTAATATTTGTGGCAAACAGTACGTCGGAGAAACAAAAAACACACTCCGTATGAGAATGACACAACACAGATCAGCTATCAAAACATTAAAGCTTGATCAACCTGTAGCCGAACATTTTAATTCAGCTGGTCACTCGATTGCAAATTTCAGAGTTATGGCAATATTCCATGATGTCAAATGGAGCGACAAAACTCGCAAAGACAAGGAAAACCACAAAACATTTTGTACTTAACATTAGAAACATACTCCCAGGTTGGTAAAATTATTCCATTGTCTACCAAAATTTAAGTTTCAATATTAACCACCATTTAAGCTGTTTTTTTTAGTTTCATTCCAAAATTGTTTATACTGTATCTCTACCAAGCTACCTTCTTTCTACTCTTATTCAGACTCCACCCTGTCTCTCCTTTTGTTGTATTTCTTTTATTCCTGTCCACCCAGGCAGCACTTGCCAGTTCTTATACTATGAAGTTATCCAAATTCCTTCACTTGCAATGATGAAGGGCTAGTGTTGCCCGAAAGCTCTGCTAACGTTTCTGGCTGTTTTACTTTATCCTTTTGATTTAGCTTTTCACTTTTTTTTTTGTATCTCCATTGAGATTCAGCCACTGATACCCACAGCATTGTCATTTTTTCAGTTATTTGCCTTTGGATTTATATAATATATAAATATATATAGAGGATTAAGATTATAATATACAGCATTTAAAATTACCAACTATTAATTAATCAAATCACTTTTGATTAAGTTACTACAATCCTGAATTTGATTAAGGTGATTACTAAGCTTTCTCTTAAAATAGGTCGCAAGAGTTACAGACGAATGTATCTTTGACATTCAAATTAAAAGGCAAGGAATTCCAGATCCTCACAAATCTAGCAGGAATGCTAAATTTACCCAAATCCGTACTTGTTTATATTTGGCTTATATAAGTTTGAAGTGAAACTCTTAAACTATTTTTCCCTTTAAAATAATAATTTTCAATTGTTTTGTGTTAGTTCGATTAAAGTTAAACTTTATTCAATTAAACATGTTGTTTTAGGTGTTTTTCTTTTGCTGTTGGTGGTATCTACAATATCTAAGCTAGGCCATACTCGGGGTAAATGGGGTCTTTAGTCGAACTTTAGAGGGGTCTGCCAGGGCCAAGGCAGTGTACAGATAGTCTGAAATAGGTCATTTGGTATTGCTTACCATGTGCTAAATCATATAACATTGGTTGCTGGTGGTATCTACAATATCTAAGCTGGGATAGTTGGGGAAAGGGTCTCTAGTCTAACTTTAGAGGGGTCTGCCAGGGCCAAGGCAGTGTACAGATAGTCTGTAATAGGTCATTTGGTATTGCTTATAATGTGCTAAATCATATAACATTGGTTGCTGCTGGTATCTACAATATCTAAGCTGGGCTAGTTGGGGGAAGGGGGGGGGGGGTCTCTAGTCTAACTTTAGGGTGTCTGGCACTTGCGGTGCAGCAGACAATTAGTCTGTTGTTATCCATTTAGTATTGTATGAACACAACTTGTTCATTTGGCATTAATTTTGAGTGGTACCTCACTCATCTATGCTAACCCCATTTTAGGCCCTCCCTCGGGTGGTCTGGCGGGCCTTTTGCAGCAGAGAAAAAGTCTGTCGTTTGTGATACTGGTATAAGGATGCCAATGGGCATCCCATGGTGGTAAAATTAGGTGGTATCTCTCTCATCTAACCTGGGCCGATTTTTTAGCACGTTTCGGGGTACCCCCGGTCTAGACGCAGCAGGGGGTACCCGGCAGACTCCCATTTTCATTGACTTCAAGCATGGAACTATAATATAAGATTATATAATATTATAGTTCCATGCTTCAAGTGACCCCCAACAAACTTAAATAGTCAGATATTGGTACCTAGCTCATCTAACCAAATGTCTCTGGGCTGCCGGTCTATAGCCTAATTTAGATCAAAAAGGCATTTTAAATTAACTTTAGCTCGTTTTTTTAGGATTTTGATTAATTAATGGGAACAACTCTACCAGACGTGGAATCGTTGGAAAAAACGTAATTAGCGTGGATGATTTCTAGCTGCCTGTCGAAGTTTCGTATTGCTGTCTTCCAGGCCTCCCTATAGGCGCAGCCTGTTGTGTTAGTATTATGCTAGGCCTAGGCGTTTTAGGCTTGCTAGGCCTAGGATTGTTTGATCGTTTGTTGACATAATTAACACTAACAAGTAGGTGTATTTATAAAATCCATATAAATAATAATACTATCTAATATAATTATTAAAAACCAAATGTTACGGTTTTAATCATTGTGAATCAAATGTAAGCCTTGGCTAGGCCTACTTTTTTAACCTTTCATCATTCACCTCATGCCATTATTTGTACCATTACACTCATAAAAATTCATTATTTGTATACCATACGACTCCGGATTATTGCATCTCATAAAGTAATCTAATTTCGTTATCTAAATTTATTAAAAATTTAAATACACTAATTTACTTTATTGTTTGTTTATTAAAGCTTTTGTGCTAATATTTAAAATTACATTTTAAAATGTTTGAATGAAAAAAAATAAATAAAAATTCATTATTGTATACCATACCACTCCGGATTATTGCATCTTATAAAGTAATCTAATTTCGTTATCTAAATTTATTAAAAATTAAAATACACTAATTTACTTTTGTTTATTAAAGCTTTTGTGCTAACATTTAAAATTACATTTTAATATGTTTGAATGAAAACAAAAATGTAACAAATTAATGATACTGTGCAAATTGTAACTAATAAAAAAATACATGACCCAAAATAAACTAGGAAGCCACTCAGAGAGTGCATACCTCCGCCTACTGTAAAATTTTCCTACATAAGATTTCTCCGGGAAAAAATATATATATTATTTGTGTGTGTCTTAATGCTGTTTGTGATTTAGGCTCATTTCACTATAAGCATGTATGCGAGTTTGGCGTAATGGTTTATGTAACAAGCCTTTCAATTAACAATAGCTTCAGTTGACTAACAATAGAACAGCAACGCGAAAACCAAACGAGTGAATTTGAAAAGAAATAGGTTTTTTAAACTACTCGCATCAAAAAAGTGCACATTAAATCAAATTATGTTTTAAAATTACAAATCACAAATTATAACTCTTGCCTCTTGTACAAAAATGAAGTTTTTTGGACAAGTAGTTCTCGAGAAAATGCAATTTTAGTAGTTTACTTGTTAATTTAAGACTGCTCACCGGATTTTGATAATTCTGTCCAATCTTTTAACACTAGCAGGTATGAACATAATTTTTAAAAGTGGTCCAGAATTGGGACCGTGGTCCAGATTTTAACCAAAATTGGGCAGTGTCGTCCTTGCACCAGGTGACATGTATGGTAGTAATTTGGAGTCATTCGAATCAAAACTGTGAGCGCTAGAGTGATGACAAACAAACAAACAAACTAGCCTTCGCGCATAGCGCGATACTTGGCCAAATCAAAATTGGCCTCCTGACATTGACCCAATTTGCACCAAAAGTGTGTGTCTTATGCTGTGTGATTTAGGCTAATTTCACTACTATCATGTGTATACGAGTTTGGTGTACAGGTTATGTAACCAGCCTTTCAACGAACAATAGCTTCAGTCGGCTAACAATAGAACAGCACGCGGAAAAAACACACGGGTGAATTTGAAAAGAAATAGGTTTTGTAAACTACTCGCATCAAAAAACCTGTACATTAAATCTAATTCAGTTTTAAAATTACAAATCACAAATTATAACACTTGCCTCTTGTACAATAATGAAGTTTTTTGGACAAGTAGTTCCCGAGAAAATGCAATTTAAGTTTACTTGTTAATTTAAGACTGCTCACCGGCTTTTGATAATTCTGTCCTATCTTTTAACACTAGCAGGTCTGAAAATAATTTTTAAAAGTGGTCCAGAATTGGGACCGTGGTCCGGATTTTAACCAAAATTGGGCAGTGTCGTCCTTGCACCAGGTAACATGTATGGTAGTAATTTGGAGTCATTCGAATCAAAACTGTGAGCGCTAGAGTGATGACAAACAAACAAACAAACACACAAACCGCACCAATCAACATACTTGGCCAATTTTCAATTTGGCCAAGTAACAAACAAACACACACACAAACCGCACCAATCAACATACTTGGCCAATTTTCAATTTGGCCAAGTAACAAACAAACAAACACACACACAAACCGCACCAATCAACATACTTGGCCAATTTTCAATTTGGCCAAGTAACAAACACACAAACCGCACCAATCAACATACTTGGCCAATTTTCAATTTGGCCAAGTAACAAACACACACAAACCAAACAGATCAACATACTTGGCCAATTTTCAATTTGGCCAAGTAACAAACAAACAAACAAACACACACACAAACCGCACCAATCAACATACTTGGCCAATTTTCAATTTGGCCAAGTAACAAACACACAAACCAAACAGATCAACATACTTGGCCAATTTTCAATTTGGCCAAGTAACAAACACACACACAAACCAAACAGATCAACATACTTGGCCAATTTTCAATTTGGCCAAGTAACTAGCCCTCGATCGCGCATAGCGCGATACTTGGCCAAATCAAAATTGGCCTCCTAAACACACTTGACCCGATTTTCACCAAAAGTGTGTGTCTTAATGCTGTGTGATTTAGGCTAATTTCACTACAATCCTGTGTATACGAGTTTAGTGTACAGATTATGTAACCAGCCTTTCAACAAACAATAGCTTCAGTCGGCTAACAATAGAACAGCAACGCGAAAAACACACGGGTGAATTTGAAAAGAAATAGGTTTTGTAAACTACTCGCATCAAAAAACCTCTATATTAAATCTAATTAAGTTTTAAAATTACAAATCACAAATTATAACTCTTGCCTCTTGTACAAAAATGAAGTTTTTTGGACAAGTAGTTCTCGAGAAAATGCAATTTAACTTTACTTGTTAATTTAAGACTGCTCACCGGCTTTTGATAATTCTGTCCTATCTTTTAACACTAGCAGGTCTGAAAATAATTTTTAAAAGTGGTCCAGAATTGGAACCGTGGTCCGGATTTTAACCAAAATTGGGCGGTGTCGTCCTTGCACCAGGTGACGTGAGCGCTAGAGTGATGACAAACAAAACGAACAAACAAACACACAAACCAAACAGATCAACATACTTGGCCAATTTTCAATTTGGCCAAGTAACAAACACACAAACCAAACAGATCAACATACTTGGCCAATTTTCAATTTGGCCAAGTAACAAACAGACAGACAGACAAACAAACCCACGCGACCGATTACATATACCTCCTTGGCGGAGGTAAATAATTTGCTTAATAATCATTATTATCATTATAGTAAAAAATAAAATAAAATACAAACACATTAATATAGTTCTAATAATAATAACAATACAGTCTTCTTCTTTGTATAATACAATTCCGTTGAGTGTGGCGATCTACTGAGCAACAACATTGAGAATTATACTTATAGATTGTGTGTAAGATACTGTAATCCTTTCAAAATGTTGATATCTAATAAACATTGAAAGTTCATGTGAAATTGTTGATGTGGGCTATGCCAGGTATGTTTACAAAACAAGTCTTCCTTTTTTAAGGCAAATCCAATATATAAATTTCTAGATTGCTTGGACGCAGATTAGATCGATCATTCATACATATTCTTATTATTATACTGTGTATATATATATATATATATACTCAGGTTGAAATTTTCAGACCGTTTGGATAGAGTGCTCCAATTTATATATTACTATAGTTTATATTATCTGATATTAAACATAATTTTTAATTACACAATACGCCATATATGGCTTGGAAAACAATTTGAGAATTGTGTCCTGCAGTAAATTTAATTTAAAAAGAAAAATGTCTTTAAATGTATTTGTTCGTAATTTACAAAGCTAATTTAATTAACATTTTTATCCTCACAACCTGCAATTATATGCTTGTGAAATTTGTCTTATAAGTAGGTATAGAAGATATGAAAATATCCTATTTAAAATATACAATAAAATAATGACAATTTTTTTAATAAATTAAACTTTTCATTAATTATCATAAAACCGGTTTCCCCTAAAAGTAATTTACAGTGTAATTATTTTTTTTCTTATTTTACAACTTCAATAAACTAAGGTTTGAACATTTTGTAAAAAATAATTAATTACCAGAGATGGTAGGATAAACATACATTAAATATCACTAGTACTTTATGAAAAGAAAATACAATTCAAAAAGTTGAATGAAAATATTCTGAAAAATTAAATTACATGATTCTCTTTACTTTAAAATTGTAAATGTAATTGTATGTTGTATAATTTGTAAAATATATAAATTAGATTTTGATTGATGAAAGGTCAGTACAAAACAATATCATTAACCCTCATTAACTAATTTGGTTGTGTTTTTGTTACAAGGTAAATACAATAAAACAGAATCATGTAGCAACACCTAATGAAAACCCATTTGTATTTGTGTTTTAATAAAACTAGATTTATATTGGGTACCAAACTATCAACAATTCCAATCTGTTTCATTGCACTGTGACTTGTTCTTTTGGAATATTTGTGAAGATTTATATTGTCTATGATTACATAATTTTAAGGTCTATAACTAAGAGACTCTTTAATAGAAATGTTAAAATACAATTATGTAACAAACACATTTTCTATTATTATGAATGTGTACACAGCAATTAAAATATGATGTTTAATCTGTAGCGCTAAATGCTAATTCCTAGCCAAATCTATTGCTTACAAATCAGCTCGGTTGAGGTTTTTCAGTCAAACTTGACCAGCACTTATTTGTTAACCTTTATCTCTTCATTTCATAATCTAATCATCATATTCATTGATTAGGAACTGATACACAAAAGAAGCCTTCTTCCTTGCCACACTTAAAGATGTTCTTGCAGATTTATCATTACTTGCATTTGGATTTCTCAAAAAGAGACCACCAAACATAGTTGCTGATATTAAAAAGAAAGATAAAAATAAGTCACTGATAACATTTTTTTAAACATTTTCTTCACAATTCAATATTTTTAAACCTTTTTTTTTATTAGGTGGGGTGGTTGTCTATATTCGAACAGGGCTGGTATTGGAATATATATATATATATTAAATATTTAAACAGTGTACTTATTGGTACAGGGCGTGCACAATAAAAAAAAAGCTGGTATAAACAGGATGAACATTCAAACAGGGCTGGTGTTAAAATAGGGTGTACAGTATATTTAAACAATGGCACAGGGCACACATTGAAGCTTAAATTATATTTAAATGATACATACATAATGTCTTTGCATCTAGTTTGTTATCATCTGAATTAAAGAGAAGTTCCCTGATGAATGCTGTTAAGTACTTGAATACATTTTTATGACAAGGAGGAATCATTGCCAATACCTACAAATAAACAATTAAAATATAGAGGTTTAATAACTGAAGTTGAGAAAGTAAGTATAATAATAAAAAAGCTGGATTTGAGTTTATTTAAGTGAAGATATTAAAAATGTGAACACTGTCTCTCTTTTTAAGAAACGGTAAACTCATAACTTCATGTAGCTTAATTAAAGTGTATTCAATGTAGTGTATTATTCAATTTTGTAGTTAGTAAGTGTATCATTGTTTTATTTTATTCCATTGTAATTGTTTTTTTTATCTGCTTTAATAGTCTTTTAAATTTGTTTTTTTGGTGTTTTCTATTGAGCACGGCCTTACTAAAAAACAGCTTTCAGTTGAGTTAACTGTCCGTGAATACGTACCGCAGGATTATAATACATTGTCGTTTACAGAAATGAATAAATAGACACAATGATATATGTAGTCAATTAAAATTAGGTCCCTGGGAATTACAAAATGAGTCTAAATTTTTGATTTTGACTCATTTAAACAAACCCAATTTGTGTTTTGTAGTAACATTAGGGTTGAGGGATGGGGAAGAGGAAGGGGTACAAAGAGGAACAATTTTTAAATATATTCTTTATCCACTCAGTAACGAAATATTTTTTCATGTTTTATAGGCCTATAAATATACCACTAAATACAGAAAAACATTTGCGATTTAATACTTTGTTAATACTGTCCCCATCATAGATGTGGAAATGTGACCGAAATGTTTCATCGCTGTAATGTTAAAAAGGCGACCATGGGCACGGTTTTGTACCTAGATTCTGCGATCAACAAGCGGGTATTTTTCAAGATGAACATCCACTAGACAGTGTATACCACATCGTACAACACCCCTATTTGGGGCAAATCGTTGAACCTAAATTCGTTTTAATTGTCAATAACTAATTATCTAACTCAATTTAATTAGTAAACAGGGTTACATCAGGTGGTTAAAATCAGTACAGAAAGTACGAACCAACTTTATATACCACCGAGTAAACATTCTAGAAATTTTGCCCTTACATAAATTTATATATAGATTATGCTGTACCATTTTCACATTATAGAAAAATAATCTCACAGGAATATGTTACTAGCTATCCCTAGCCCAAAACAAATAAAAAAAAGTGGGTTTTGGGGCCGATTTATCCCGGATGGCTTCACTCCAGTCAAACGTTTGTATTCTAATAGTGACACTTCGGTAAGGTAATTTAAAGCTCAGGTACAGGCATGAATTTTAAATATAATATCTGGTTAATTGTACATAAATTAAATATTTGTAACAGAAATCAAGACAAAAAACATGAATTTCCCTTAATATGGTCAAATACAAAATTTGGAAAAATTCTGCCATAAAAACCAGGAAGACTTTTTTTCAGTAGTTAGGTAGTTAGTTTAACCTAATGTAATAACATGTCTGGTGACTCCCTAGAAGGTGAAAAAAGGTGGTGGATATACGGTGGATAATTTTTGCTATGGCATGAAAATATAAATCTGAAGTTGAATAAAAATACCAGAAATGTAAAATTCAAGTTATACTGTATTACCTATATTTAGTCACCCTTTATTTTTCATAGCTTTTTAAAACACCTCTCTATTTACAAAATTTGTGTACAAAAGAATAGAGATTTTACTGTGTAATTTGAACTGATAAGTGCTTATTTTAAACAAGCTTGTGTAACTCAAATAAAATCCCAAAAATTATGAAACATATGGGAAACTATAGATCAATAATTATTGGAATGTATGATCAATAGAAATTTTTTGCCCGCACCTGGCCTTTAAACTAGGACCCAGAACATGTGTGTCAGATACATTCTCAAAGTTCATTCTAAATTCTATAAATCTACAATACAATTTCAATTTATGCTGGATGCCCAATTAAAAAAAGTAATTGATTTACCTGCTTGCACAGAATGAAGTTGTTTGAGCTATCAAGACATTTTTGGTAATACTTATATGGAATTACAGGTTCACGCAATGATTCCAGGAACAACATCAATGTTTCTGCTACAGAATGAATACTTCCAGCTAAAATAATTTTTAAGGAAAACTCACAATTAATTTAAATATCTATGCTATGCAGTTTTTTATGTATGTTATGAGTCAATTATAATTGTTTGTGTGCATAAAAAACATTTGAATTAATAAAATCTTAAATAAGATGAGATGATAATAATAATAATAATCTTTATTGGAATAACGACACCTTTGTAACGGTGGCAAACGGTGCATCCAAGAACATGAAAACAAAATTTTAAAAAGACAATAAATATACAAAAGTAAATGAAAAGTAAAAAAAAAATAAATTTAAAAAAATAAATAATTATGTACTGTAAGATTAAACTTATAAAGAACACAACAACGCAAAAATTACTTATGGCATCGAGTCATCAATCAATAAAGATGATCGTTTTTTCCATAGCATTTTACAAATGATTTACAAAATGTGTTTATTTGAGCACTCCTGATTATTGCACATTAGTAACCAAATAAATTATTATTATTATTAGTTAAAAAGAATAATCTTTCTTGATTTTATTTCATTTCTTGTTTAATTTATTTTATTTATCTTTATTTATTTTATTTTATTTCTTGTTTTAATCAAATGAATATTGTGATTACCATAAATTTATTTTGCTGCTCACTGGCAATTGCATGCATTTTAATTAGAACAGGCAAGGTTTACCTATTTAAATATATAACATACCAACACCAGATACCTACCAGAGCAACAAATCCTACCACCAGAGAGCAGCCACCTGTTTGAAATGTATTATTAATGGTATATTACAAATTCCAAAGCTTTCGGAAACTGAAAAAATTGAAGTTAAAAGTGAATTTCTCGCCGTCGCAATTCCAGAATCGAATGCGTTCGATCATCATAACAGTAACGAAACGAACGCGTTCATCCGTGTCTATTGTGTATTGTATTCAGCGGTCAACTGTGAGGCGCTACCGATGCATTTATTTGGTCAAATAAATCACTATAACATTTCAAAATAAATAACGCTTTTGTTGCTCAGTCAATGCTCTCACAGCATTTATTTGGTCAAATAAAATCAGAAATTCTTTTTGTACACTATAACATTTAAAAATGAATAAAACTTAATGCAACTATATGTTCACACAATTTGTCTTTTTTTTGTAGAAATGTATTCTTTGGTTGATATTTTGTTGGTCCTTTTTTAATGAAACCATAGAATTGGCTACGGTCATTCCAGTAATCCGACACGCCCTTCTGTCAGTGATGGTATTCTGTTTAATAAATATTCTTCTTTATTATTTTAAGCTGCTCGTATAGCGTTATTGTAAGTCGGAATGGACTCAAATTTGGTGAATGTACTAAGGATTGCGAGTAGAATGTGATTTATACATCACATTTTATTTTTTACCCTAATTTTTTGAAACACGCAAATGGCCTAATTCATGCTCTAAATTGATAAAAACTTAATTTTTAGCTTTTTAAATTGTTAATGCGCGATTTCACGCGCATAACCCTGCATGTGTTTTTATTTCCTAATATTTCTACCCTTGACCTGAAGTTTACGTGTAGTGAATTTCATTAATATGTGATAATGAATTATGGAGATATGATTGATAATGTGATTTCACAAAATGGCGTATAAATGACGTCACAGATGAGTGATCACGCTGAAAAGCTTATTAGGACTAAGTTAAAGTATTTGAAAGAAAGAAATTCTTGTGATCATTGCCATTCAACTTTTTGAGATAATTGACACACAAAATCTGTACAGAAAGAAATAAATAATATTGATTTCATACAATAACAATAGGTGATCATTTTATTCTAAATGATCACCTAATTAAAAATGATTGTGTTAATTGTAATTTTTAGTCAAGAGTTTCATCTCACATTTTCTGTCTACGCTATCTGGAAAAAAATGTACGACATCTTCAAAAAATTGGTACAAAAAAATACACCAATCGATTGCGCGATTTCTTTCATTACGGTTATTATGTTTTTATCATGTTTTGTATGGCAAAAACGGTACGATAACATAACAAATAACATACAATAAAAGTAAACGTGTAAGTTTATCATACAAAAGGGGTAAAATGGCTTGTTGGTTTCACGATTCTTTATCTTGTCAATCAGGGTGGCTACTTTTAATGTTTTTCAGTCATTTGCTAATTTTAATATATTGTTAATGCACTTGCTAGAATTTTTCTTCCAATAGAACGGCAAACCATGTGTTTGATTTTTGTACCAATTTTTTGAAGATGTCTTTGTACATTTTCTCCAGATTGCGTAATTACATGATAATCGAAAATGATAACATTTAGATTGTGTCTGAATAAATACTTTGGGTACAATTTTAGATGATCAAAAAGACACACGCATTATTAAACAGAATACCATCATTGACAGGCATGTCGGATTTACTGAAATGACCGTACTAGTCAATTCTATGGTTTAAAAAAAAAAGAAAAAAAAGTGTGTGAACATTGTATAGTTTTATTTATTATTAAATGTTATAGTGTACAGAAAAGAAATTCTGATTTTATTTGACCTAATAAATGCTGTGAGAGTAGACTGAGTAACAAATAAGTTATTTATTTTTAAATATATAATTCACAATTACAATATAATTCCCTTGAGTAATAACAACAACTCCAATATTAATCGTTTCTTTCCATTCTATTATTTAACCTGAAATATCATTTTTTTTATCTTCAATATCATCTTGTTTTAATGATTTAAATTTTTTATGTAAAGTAGTTTTTAACCAGCCTGTTAGTGGCGAATACAATACACATTAGACATGGATGAACGCGTTCGTTTCGTTACTGTTATGATGATCGAACGCATTCGATTCTGGAATTGCGATTCGGCAAGAAATTCACTTTTAACTTCAATTTTATCAGTTTCTGAAAGAATTAACCTTTGAAATTTGTAATGATTAATAATCAATTCCAAACTGGTAGGTATCTGGTGGTGTTTAGTAGGACCCATATAAATACATTTTAAACAGAATCTATTCTGTAATAAGGGCAACCGTCCAGACAGATAAAATAATCCTTAAAAAATTAAATGAAAATAACTGAAAAGGAGAACTACTAAATAAAGGATACGAATTTCCTCAGGTATTCCAAAGTCCAAGCAGTTTTTGATATCAACTATTTCAAGTTTAAGGCCTTCTTGACGAAACAGATCCTCCTATTAAAAAATAAAAAACAAAATTAGTACTCTAATTTGTTAAAGCCCCATTCCCTACGTTTTTTAGATCTAATTTAAGATCACAAACTATATTTAATGTAAAAATAATACTATATGGTCCTATTGCGATAACTTTTTTCGTCTTTAAACGGTTAAAAATGTGAAAAATAAATCGATTTTAATAATTATAGCGGCCCGCTATAAATCCCAAAATGCATTGCGCGCGGATTGATATTGTTGTTTTTCACCTGTAATTCGCCCACTTTTCGATCGATCGTGAAGCCAAAACAAATGGAAGACTCCTAACTTTTCAGCGAAAATACCGGGTTTTCCCCAATTTGTATCAACGGAGTCTGGCAAAAATAGAAAGACAATTAATGCAGCAACTATACAACGTCAGGCTAGGTATATAGCTAGCGTACGATGTTCGTACGTTACCGATGTTTACCAGCTAGGCCTACAAAACTAAGCCTAGCTAGGCTAGGCCTGAGATCGTCCACGAGAGGTCGATCGCCGCGAGCTACTTAGGTAGTGCATTGTTTCTCACTTTTTATCATAATTTACCATAAAACGTACATTTAAGACAAGGAATGACATGGTTTAATGTTTTTAAAGTGATATATATGTATTATTTTCCAAAAAACGTCCAAAATTGCAGGGAAGGGGTCTTTAATAGAATTGATTAATTGTACTATAAAATGTTTACATATATTGTTCATAAGAATAAACATGAGATTGGTTGACAAAAAATAAAAACATTAAACTGCCATTTTTATTGCTTTTGTCCAGACATAATTAAAACATTGAACTAAATTACAATGTAGGCCAAACAATCCTTCACAAGTCGATGCCTCCCGAATTCTTTCTATTTAATACTGTAGTGGTTTTTTAATCATATTGATGCAAATTTTTATTTTGTATTTGTATGAGTAACACTTCGTTCTGGCTGTGATAAAGGTTTTTGATTATTCTATTTGTTTATTTGTATTTTAATTTTTCTTTTATTTATTTATTTTTTGTCTTTTGTGAGATACACTCACCTTTATTTCCATTTCTCTACATTTAAAGAGAAAAACAAAACCAACATTTCTTTGCAACCGAAATTGCTGTTTTTGTTTCTTTTCTTATATGTTTTTTGTTATATAAGTTTCATTCTTACAATAATAAAATAAATATGTACATATAAATATACATTGTATTTTATTGAGATACTCACAGCATTGTGATTTTTCAGTAATTCAGATTTTGGATTTGTATATTTGCTTCAGAGAATTCCAAATAAACAATACATCAACACCACCTCACAGTTGAATTCAAAATAATGTGAAACCAAAACTTTTGAAAAATAGTATGCACAACTAATAGATAATTGAAGGATAATTAAATGTTGATATAGTAAGTAATATCTACTGTATATATGTTAATAATGGTTCTTTAATACAATAGTACTTTAGAAACAAAAAAAGTAAACTCAAGATACATTTTCAATGCTACTCAAAGGAATACATAGCTTTATAAATTAGACAATTTAAAATTTTCATCACAACACTAGTATAAATTTATGCGAGCATTTCAAAATTTCCAAAAATTGTCCATGTACCATGGTCGGTATGTAGCGTAGATAGACCATTTTTGGACTTTATTTGATTTCTTCACACCTTCCATAATAAATTACATCTATTCAATAAAGTCACATCTTTGATTCAACAAACAAAGATTATGCTATTATGACCTGAAGAAAATAGTGCTGAATTCTGTCTATTTTGTGTAATAGTATATACAGTATACACAGTATATACTGTATACAGTATATACTGTGCTACAGTATAGCATAGGTGAAATTATGGGACCCACCTTTTATTCTAATTTTTAACATGATACCGTCATCAAGATTACAATTTCGGAAGATAATTGTCTGAGCAACAACATATTAAAGTGTTAAAGAAATTTGGATACAGTATGTAGAATCATGATGCATGTTCTTTTAAATGTGATGAACTGTGACGCAAAAGATGAAAATCCGACTTTTTTACTTCAACTATAGCCATATGATGATGTCTCGGCAACCGATAGGCTAAATTTTTACATAAATTTCTAACTACAATTCAACATGAATATCACTTTCAACTTGGAGGAGCTATAAGCCATGGAAAAATACTGTAATGATGAAATTAAGTAATAATACAAGTTAATATTCAAATTTTTGGACATTATGACGTCATCAAAATATTTGTAACTTATACAAAAGATAATTCATTGAGCAAAAAATAGACATGATTGACAATATTTTGTAACTTTTTAATTGTTTATTTCAAAGTGTTTGTTTGTGTTTGTTAAAGTGGAAATGGTCTCATTTAAAAAAAAATTACTAACAAAGGCTGGAAAAAAATATTCCAAGAGAGAAAAATATTTTTCACACTCTGGGTGCACTGTACGCATAATAAAGTTTGCGTGTGGGAATTTTTGACATGCGCGATATTGTTGTATGTGGTGGAATGGAGGGGTTTTTTAATGAAAAAAAAGAGAGACAATGGAAAAAGATAAAAGAGAGAGAAGGAGTGCTATGTTGAGCAAGGAAAGGGTAGGAGAAAATTTATATGGGAAACTAAGGAGTACAGGAGCTGCAGCCTGAAGGAATTAGAGTAAAAGAAATAGTGAGTTGGAAATATTAGTATAAGGATGAACTTGAAAATATGGATTCTTGCAAGGTTGCATAACATTATCGAGAAATATTTTAACTTTTATCTTTCCTAATTTATTTATATGTATATAAGTTTCGGAGACGGGAGAATACAAGAAGTAACAATATTGTGGACTTTGATTACATACTCATTAATTTATTATTCTAGGGTATGTAAATGTACTTCTTGGGGGTTTTCTGGGCTGTGTTTGATAATACGGACTTTACAAAGCAGGACGGTAGGAGAGGACGACGCACATCGTGTGTTCGCTAGAGCGTTAAAGTCATATACAGTCGACATAGCTGTTTTATTTGTTAGGCACCCTTGCGCAAAGACGACGACTGGCAGTTTCTCTCTCCCTTCTCTCTGTCTCGCGGCGCGGCCCTTCTAATGGCTTGGTACTGGTTATTAAGCAAATAAGCCTTCCTAGCAGGGGCCTCACATTCAAACGCCGGGCAAAGTGTATTGCTTTTAACACAGCCATTTTAACCCAATAAAAATGTTATTTCGTTAAACAATTAAATTAGAAGTTCAAATATTATTTAGAGTTTTGAAAATTCCATGTTTAAGTGTAATTTGAACTGTATTTTAAGATTATATGTAAATTATTTCTAGTCGTTCTCCGTAAACGGGAAAATGGCAACTTTATCGTCCTCAAAAAGTTAAGACGACAGAATTTCATGCTAAGCTCCGCATAAATTATTCATGAGCACCGTCCTGTGGCTTCCAGTCGTGTTTTGTAAAGTCCCAAATAAGAAAATAAGTAAATATTTTGGAAGATTGGGGATTTATAGAAATTGGGCTTGTTGGGGGTTGATTATTGCTTGGAAATTGGGTTGGGTTTTTTTTTTGCAGGATTCAGAAAGAAAATTATTATTTTGCCAAACGTTATATTAAATTTACTATTATATATAATTGAGAGTTGTGACTATTTTCCTTTTTCACCGATGGTTCAAATAATTTATATGTCCGAATGAGTTGTAGTTGCGGCTGTATGACAGACAGAAAGAAAGAATAATACAGAAAAAAGGGATAGGCTAAGTGCGGATAACTAAAAAATTGTCAATTAAAACAAGTTTATTCACCTGTTTCAGGCCTTTTCTGAACAAGTGATCAACGATCATCCAAATCTCTTTTGGAATATCAAATCTTTGAGTGTTATTGCTTTCACTCGATCCTTGTTCCTAAAATAAGAGAAATATAAGTATTGATTAACAAGAGAAAGACTGTTAAAAACATTTTAGAATCAATATAATTTTCGAATGGAATGATATAACTAGATTTTAACTCGTCATTTTAACTCGTCACTTTGAAGAGTTAGTTATCAGCACGACAAACCCCATATGCACATCATATGACCTGAAGAATATATGTTAGTGCTAAATTCTGTCTATTTTGTGTGATATAGTATATGCAGTATACATGCTTTATACTGTATACATACTACATACAGTGTAGCATGTGAAAATATGGGACTCACCTTTGATTCTAATTTTTAACATGATGACGTCATCAAAATGAAACACAAAGATAGCAATTTCGGAAGAAAATAATTTGAGCAACAACATATTAAAACTGTTCAAGAAATTTGGATACGTATATTATAGATGCGACGTGCTCTTTTAAATGTGATGAACTATGACGCAAAAGATGAAAATCTGACTTTTTAAATTCAACTGGCCATATGACATCACAACATCCGATTGGCAACATTTTTACATGAATTCGTATCTACAATTCAACAGCTTCCAGAAAACGTTTTAATCATGAGTATCACTTTTTATTCGACGAGTTTTAACATATTGAAATTTACTGTAAATATGAAAATAAGTGACGCACGTTGTTCAAATTTTTTGACCTTATGACATGATCAACATTAAAATATTTGTAACTCATGGGGAAGATAATTGATTGACAATATTAAAATCTGGGGGTAAATAAAATATGAAAAAGCAAGATGTGCTCTATTAAATGACCTATGACAAAAGAGACAAAAATACTATATTTTATATTCGGGTGGCCATATGACGTCGTCAAAACAAGAGGTAAATATTCTGCATGAATTCATATCTACAACGTATCTGGTCTAAAAAATATAATTCAAGTGAAAAAACAACAATACGTCGTGCGAAATATGGCATGATTCGTATAAAAAGTTCATTAGAAATTAATTTTGCGCATTTTCAAATTTAAAATGTGCATGGATGCGTAACTTTGTGTACTAAACGCCATTTAACTTTTACTAAGTTAAAAAATAATGTTTTTTTTATCATAAAGTACATGTAATGATTCACCACTACAATGTTATTTTGTAATTATTAATCAATACAATTAAGCAACTGTCAGTAATAAAGTTTATTTGTATAATTATGTGTTTAAAGAGCACCCACACTCACAGTAAGAAATTTGAGCTTCAAATGGCGATAAAAAATGGTTTATGTATTTATTGTCAAAAGGATTTAAGTTTATCCCCCAATAATTATACTGGGAGACTGAGAGATTAGAATGTTCCATTCATCGCCAAGCAATACGTTTTTAAAAACGTATATTAAATCTATCAAAATAGTATTTTTTAAAGAATATCGGCTTGTCTTCAACATTATGATGCTGTACTCGAGCTGTTTAACCAATTTTCAGCTATTAAAATCAATTATCGTAGAAGGAGATAGGTAAATGCGAAGCATCCTCATATTATTGTATGCGGATATTTTTCACCAACAACATCCATTAGACAGTGTATAGCATGATCGGAAAACACCCCTGTTTGGGGCAAATCGTTGAACCTCAATTCATTTTAATCGTCAATAACTAATTATCTCACTCAACTTAATTAGTAAACAGGGTTACATAAGGTGGTTAAAATCAGTGCCGAACATATGAACCAACTATATATACCATCGAGTAAAAATTCTAGAAGTAACGCGATTGACCAAATTTATATATAGATGTTTGGCAAGAGTGGGAAGACCAGAAAAAGTGTAGCACTGACATGGCCACCTATGAAGGCAAGACAAGAGTGGGAAGACCAGAAAAAGTGCAGCACTGACATGGACACCTATGAAGACAAGAGTGGAAAGACCAGAAAAAGAGTAGCACTGACATGGCCACCTATGAAGGCAAGACAAGAGTGGGAAGACCAGATAAAGTGCAGCACTGACATGGGCACCTATGAAGACAAGAGTGGAAAGACCAGAACAAGGGTGTACTGACATGAGCAGATAAGGAAGTATGGAGGACAGAAGTAATGGGTCCTATTCTGCACAGAGAGATAATGAGATATAAAATTAAAGCTAAAAATATACTTACCAATGCAATAACATCTTTTGGATCCATGTCTCTTATTGGGCAATGCATCTTCGTAAGTGCTTCTATAGAAGCACCAAAGCAGCTTGGGATGTAATTGCCATTTATTGTGATGTGTTAATTGGTTAAGGTTTAACATTTATAATTATTGATTTTAGACTGAATAGTTAAACAATTTTACAGTGCAAACAGCACAGAAAGTTATTCTTTACCCAAGCTGTGTAGTTTTATTTCATTTCAAACTAGAAAGGCACTCCGAGAGAGCACACCTTCACCTACTGTAAAATTCTCCTACATAAGATTTCTCCAGAAATATATATATATATATTTTGTTGTGTTTGTCTAAAATGCTGTGTGTGATTTAGGCTAATTTCACTACAAGCATGTGTATGCGAGTTTGGTGTAGGTTATGCAAACCAGCCTTTCACCTAACAGTTTCAGTTGACTAACAATAGAAGAGGAACGCCAAAAACACTAAAAAGTGGTCAAGAATTGGGACCATGGTTCGGATTGCCTCCAGAATTTAATGGAGTGGTCCTTGACCACATATCTATCTGTATTTTCATTTTGCTAATCTATCTAACAAACAGACAAACAGGCACATGTGATCGATTACATACCTCCTTGGCGGAGGTAAATTAGAGAAAAATTACAAAACTATACAAAATACCAAGGATTGTCAAAGGGACCTTAATCACTTTCACTAACTTTCCTCTAACAGAAATACAAATATAAATACAAACTAGATTTGAACTATGGACGAGTTAGGTTATCCGCCGCGCAGAAGCCATGTGCACGTCATACACTAGGATATTGTGCACAAAAAAACGATTATGCCATTGTAACCTGAAGAAAATAAATTGTTAGTGTGCTATAACATATTTAAATTTACTGAAATGATGAAAATAAGTGACCAAGGTTATTCACCCTTTTGAACATGATGACGTCATAAGATAAAAATATTTTTAATTAGTTAAACAGTTGATTGACCTAGATAATATCAAAATCTGGGGGGAAATGGAATACGAATAAGTGGAGATGCGCTCTATCAAATGTGATGAGCTATGACGAAAGAGACAAAAATCTTTTATATTCGGGTGGCCATACGATGACGTCACAATGTTCGGTTAGCCATATTGATGCATGATCCGATATCTGCATCTCATCAACTTCCAGAATATGTAATACAAATAACTTTCACCATTTAGTTTAGAAACTACGACAGTTTAAAAAAAAGCATAATTTTGACGAATTTTTGAACTTTTTCATAAAAAAACGCATGAAAATTGTCCATTTCGATGTGCTTGTATGGCATTTTTAACATGCTCAAAAGGACAAGAAACGCGTAGAAAGTTGATTAGAAATTGTTTTTCGCATTTTCAACATTTGTGTGTGTGTGCGCGTAACTTTCTGTGGAACATTACATTTTTTTTCAATATAAAGTTAGCGCATGATATAAATTTAACTTTTGCTATAAAGTTTCAGTTAAAAATGTTATTTGGTTTTCGACCTATGTTAAATACGTGTAATTCATAAAATCGCGCGCAAGTCATGTTGCGCAATTGTAAACGTCATGAAAATTTTGCACAACTTCATGTGAATGACGATATGTTGAGAAAGTTACGAAATGTTATGTTTGTAAGTTTTAAAGACACAAAAATTACAGAAAGAAAGAAGAATAAAAAAAACTAGAATTTAATTCCTCACTTTGACGAATTATAGGTGATCATTTTTATCATTTTAATGAAATTAACATTTTTTAAATATGCACGTACGTTAACATACGATCGTAAAAAGCTGATGTACGCCATCCTATGACATGATGCATATACACTTATAGTGCTGAGTTGTACCTATTATGTGTCATATACAATATGCACAGTATATACTGTATATCTATATACAGTGTAGCATAGGTGAAATTACGGGACCCACATCATGTTCAAATTTTTTGGTATGATGGAATTATCAAAATAAACTCGAAGATGACAATTTCGAAAGATAATGAATTGAGAAAATAAATATAAGGATTGGAAGAGAATTTGACACGCAGAAGCGCAATGCACGCTCTTTGAAATTTGTATAACTTCGACTAAAGAAATTTAAAAACAACGTTTTAACTTCAACTGGCCATATAACATCACAACATCCGATAGGCTTAATTTTTATATGAATTCAAATCTACATTTCATCAGCTTTCATAATAAGTTATAATCTTCAAGGTCACCTTTAATTCTGAAGAGCTATAAGATATTCAAATGTATGGTGTAGCTGAAATTACACGACCTAGGTTATTCAAGTTTTTCCGCGTGATGACGTCATCAAAATAAAAATGTTGACAACTCATGAGAAAGATAATTATTTGAGCCAAGCACATACTAAAATTTCTGCGAAAATCGGGCTCAAATAACGGAGAGGCGCTCTATTGAATGTGAAAACTTACACAAAAAGAAAAAAATTACTAATTTTTAAATTGAAGTGGCCATTTGATGACGTCATACCATTTTGTACGTCTAATGTGTACATGAATATGTATCTACAACCCAATGGCTTCCCGAATAAGTTAAAAAAAATTGGGGGTCACCTGCCATTCTGAAGAGTTATATTCATTTTAAAAAGGTCTTATTTTTCACCATTTTCATCACTTTGATGCAATTAATTTGCGCATTTTGTCATTTTTAACCTGCTCGTATAGCGTTATTTTAAGTCGGAACTGACTCAAGTTTGGTGAATGTACTAAGGATGGTGAGTAGAATGAGATTTGTTAAAAAAATTCATATTTTTTACGCTTTTTAAGTATCGCGCGCGCAAAATTTTTTTTTCCGCAGTAATTTTTTGAAACACGCAAATGGCCTAATTCATGCTCTAAATTGATAAAAACTTAATTTTGAGCGTTTTAAATTTTTAACGCGCGATTTCACGCGCATGACCCTACGTGCGCGTGCGTTTCTATTTTCTAATATTTTTACCCTTGACCTGAAGTTTACGTGTAGTGAATTTCATTAATATGTGATAATGAATTATGGAGATATGATTGATAATGTGATTTTGCAAAATGGCGTATAAATGACGTCACGGATGAGTGATCACGCTGGAAAGCTTATTAGGATTAAGTTATATTATTTGAAAGATATTCTGAAATTTTGGTAATCATTGACATTAAACTTTTTGAGATAATTGTTACACAAAATAGTGTACAGAAACAATAAAAAGACTAGACATGAAACTCGTCACTTTGACGAGTTAGTTATCCGCACCACGACAAACGCCACGTGCACGTCATACGTTGGAATATTGCACACAGAAAAAGATTATGGCATTATGACAAGAACTGAAGAATATGATATGCTGTTAGTGCTGAATTCTGTCAATTTTGTGTCATATAGTATATACATGCAAACAGTATAATCTGTATACATATTACATACAGTGTAGAATAGGTGAAATTACGGGACCCGCCATTTATTCCTATTTTTAACATGGCGACGGTATCAAAATGAAACACTTAGATAGCAATTTCAGAATGAAATTATCTCAGGAACAACATATTAACGTGTAGAAGAAATTTGAATACGTAAAATATAGATGCGCACCCTTTTAAATGTGATGAACTATTACGCAAAATATGAAAATACGACTTTTTTTATTCAACTGGCCATATGATGACGTCACAATCTGCGATTGGCAAAATGTTTACATGATTTCGTATCTACAATCCAATAGCTTCCAGAAAACATTTTAATCGTGATTATCACATTTTATTCTTACGAGCTATAACAGATTAAAATTTACTGTAAAGATGAAATTAATGCCACACGTAATTTAAAATTTTAGGCATGATGACGTTACAAATATTAAAATATTTTTAACTCATGCGAAAGGTAGTTGATTGACCTAGACAATATTAAAATCTTGGAGAAAATGGAATACGGATAAGCGTGATGCGCTCCATTGAATGTGATGAGCAATAACGAAAGAGACAAAAATCCTATATTTTATATTCGTGTGGCCATACGATGACGTCAAAATGTCCTGTTAGCCATATTAATGTATGATTTGATATCTACAACTCATCAACTTCCAGAATATGTAATAAAAATAACTTTCACCGTTTAGTTTAGAAACTACGACTGTTTAAAAAAAGGCATAATTTTGACGATTTTTTTAGCTTTTTGATCAAAAACGCGCGTAAATTTTCCAATTCGACGTGCTCGTATGACGTAATTTAAAGTCACAAATGGTTTTAAAATGGTAAAATTACTCTAGAAGGCTGGAAAAACATAATTCATGAGAAAAAAAGATGTTTTTCACGGTACGTGGCCACCGCGCGCGTAAAAAAATGCGTGCACGTGGGAATTTTTGACATGCGCGAAATGTCATGAGTCGTGTAAAAAGTTGATTAAAAATTAATTTTACGCATTTTGAAACTTTAAATGCGCGTGCGCGCGTAACTTCTTGTAAAACATGCCATTTTTAATCAATAAAAAGTTTGCACTTGATATGACTTAAATTTTCACAAAGTGTCAAAACTAAATTATGCTTGGTTTTTAGTCTATGAGCAATCATAAAAAATCATAAAATCGCGCGTAAGTCACGTTGCGCAACTCTGACGTCATTCAAAAATAGGAGGTGCACAACTTCACGTAAATGCCCATATGTTGACAAAGTTATGAAATGTTATGTTTACCCATTTTAGAGATACGCTCTGCACAAAAAGTGAGGGAGAAAGACAGAAGAATAATATAAAATTGAAACAGGACGATTACAAGGAGTTATCCGCTACTAAGCGGATAACTAACTAGACATGTAACTCGTCACTTTGACGAGTTTGGTTATCCGCCGCGCAAGTGGTGCAACATTAACATTAAGGGGATAGGTTGAGGACAAAAGGAAGTGTTCACGTTGGCATTATGACCTGAACTGAAGAATATGATATGTTGTTATTGCTGAATTTTATTATTTAAATTCATATATAGTATACACAGTATAATCTGTATCCATATCACATACAGTGTAGAATAGGTGAAATTACGGGACCCGCTATTTATTGCAATTTTTAACATGTTGACGGTTTTAAAATGAAACGCGAAGGTAGCAATTCCGAAAGGAAATTATCTCAGCAACAACGTATTAGCGTGTAGAAGAAATTTGAATACATGAAATATTGATGCGCGCTCTTTTAAATGTAATGAATTATGACGCAAAAGATGAAAATACGACCTTTTTTATTTAACTGGCCATATGATGACGTCACAACATCCGATTGGCATCATTTTTTCATAATTTCGTATCTACAATCCAATAGCTTCCAGAAAAAGTTTTAATCGTGATTATCACATTTTATTCTTACGAGCTATAACAGATTAAGATTTACTGTAAAGATGAAATTAATGCCACACGTGATTTAAATTTTTAGGCATGATGACGTCAAAAAATTAAAATATTTTCAACTCATGCGAAAGATAGTTGATTGACCTAGACAATATCAAAATCGGGGTGAAAATGGAAAACGGATAAGTTGAGATGCGCTCTATTCAATGTGATGAGCTATGACGAAAGATACAAAAATCCTAAATTTTATATTCGCGTGGCCAGACGATGATGTCACAATGTCCAGTTAGCCATATTAATACCTGATCCGATATCTACAACTCATCTACTTCCAGAATATGCCATCCACAAAAAGTTGACCGTCTAGTTTAGAAATTACGACTGTTTAAAAAAAGGCATATTTTAAACGAATTTTTTAACCTTTTCATAAAAAACGCGCGCAAATTGTCCAATTCGACGTGCTCGTATGAGGTATCTTTTAGTCGAAATTGTTAAAAATTTGGTAAAATTACTAGAAAAGGCTGGAAAAATATAAATCACGCGAAAAAAATACGTTTTCAATGCTACGTGCGTACCGCACACGTAAAAATCTGCGCACGCGTGGGAATTTTTGACATGCTTAAAACAACATGGAACGCGTAGAAAGTTGATTTTAAATTAATTTTGCGCATTTTGAAATTTTAAATGCGCGTGCGCGCGTAACTTTGTGTAAAACACGCAATTTTTTTTCAACAGAAAGTTAGCGCATGATATAAATTAAACTTTTGCAAAGTTTCAAGTTGAAATGTTATTTGGTTGTCGAGCTATGTTAAATACGACAAAATCGTTAAATCGCGTGTAAGTCACGTTGCGCAATTGTAAACCTCATGAAAAGCTTCGCTGCACATCTTCATGTGCATGACGATATGTTGAGAAAGTTACAAAATGTTATGTTTGCAAGTTTTAGAGAAAAGCGTTCCACAAAAATCATACAGAAAGAAAGAAGAACTAGATTTGAACTCGTCACTTTGACGAGTTCGGGTTATCCGCGCAAACGTAACATGCACAAACTTAACCATATGAACCTCGACAATTATTATTCCATCCTATGACATGAAATAAATATGTTTACAGTGCTGAATTGTACCTATTTTGTAGCATACATCATTACAGTATTTACAGAATACGCTGTATATGTTATATACAGTGTAGCATAGACGATATTACGAGACCCATCTTTGAAATCCAATTATTAACACGATGACGTCATCAAATTGACGTATAAAGATAACAATTTTAGAAGATAAGTATCTAAATAATTACATTAATACAAATTTTAAGAAATTTAAATCCGTAAAATATAGATGCGCGCTCTTTTAAATGTGATGAACTATGACGCAAAATATGAAAATACGACTTTTTGTATTCAACTGGCCATATAATGACGTCACAACATCTAATTGCCAAAATATTCACATGAATCTGTATCTACAATCCAATAGCTTCCAGAAAACGTTTTAATCATGATGATCCCTTTTTATTCTGACGAGCTATAAAAGATTGAAATTTACTGTAAAGATGAAAATAGGTTACCCACGTTATTTACATTTTAAACATGATGACGTCATAAAAATTAAAATATTTTTAACTCATGCGAAAGATAGTTGTTGACCTAGACAGTATTAAAATATCTTAGGAAATGGAATACGTATAAGCGATATGCGCTCTATTTAATGTAATGAGCAATAGCGAAACAGTCAAAAATCCAATATTTTACATTCGTGTGGCCATACGATGACGTCATAACATCCGAGGGGTAAAGATTCTGCATGAATTCATATCTACAACATATCTGCTTACATATTAAATTAAAAAAATTGGGGGTAACGGTTGATCCTGAGGAGCTATAATAGATTCAAAGTAGGCATAATTTTGACAATATTTTGTCACTTTTGCAACTAAAAGGCACGCAAATTGTCTAAATCAACGTGTTCGTATGACGTCATTTTAATTTGAAATGATGTAAATCTTTTTTAAAATGACTAAGAAAGGCTGTAAAATCATTATTCAAGAAAAAACACATGATTTTCATGCTCCGTGCGCACCTTACGCGTAATTTTTTTCGCGCGCGTGGGAATTTTTGACATGCTAAAAATGTCATGATCAGCGTAGAAAGTTGATTAGAAATTAATTTTGCGCATTTTGAAATTTTAAATGCGCGTGCGCGCGTAACTTCTTGTGAAACATGTCATTTTTAATCAATAGAAAGTTTGCCCTTGATATGACTTAAATTTTCACCAAGTGTCAATACAAAACGACTTTTGGTTTATAATCTATGACGAATCATTGAAATTCATAAAATCGCGCGTAACTTACGCTGCGCAACTCACGCTGCGCAACTCTAACGTCATATAACAAAGTTTCTTGCACATCTACAGCTGCAGGTTAATCTTTTGACAAAGTTATACAATCTTATGTTGACAAGGATGAGAGATATGCGACGCACAAAAATCCGGGAAAGAAAGAAGAATAACAAAGAAGATGAAAAAAAAGATATTTACAATCACAAGGGTTATCCGCAACTTCTAAGTTGCGGATAACCAACTAGACATGTAACTCGTCACTTTGACGAGTTTGGTTATCCGCCGCGCCGCGCAAGTGGTGCAACATTAACATTAAGGGGATAGGTTGAGGACAAAAGGAAGTGTTCACGTTGGCATTATGACCTGAACTGAAGAATATGATATGTTGTTATTGCTGAATTTTATTATTTAAATTCATATATAGTATACACAGTATAATCTGTATCTATCACATACAGTGACATGCATAGAATAGGTGAAATTACGGGACCCGCTATTTATTGCAATTTTTAACATGTTTACGGTTTTAAAATGAAACGCGAAGGTAGCAATTCCGAAAGGAAATTATCTCAGCAACAACGTATTAGCGTGTAGAAGAAATTTGAATACGTGAAATATTGATGCGCGCTCTTTTAAATGTAATGAATTATGACGCAAAAGATGAAAATACGACCTTTTTTATTTAACTGGCCATATGATGACGTCACAACATCCGATTGGCAACATTTTTACATAATTTCGTATCTACAATCCAATAGCTTCCAGAAAAAGTTTTAATCGTGATTATCACATTTTATTCTTACGAGCTATAACAGATTAAAATTTACTGTAAAGATGAAATTAATGCCACACGTGATTTACATTTTTAGGCATGATGACGTCAAAAAAATTAAAATATTTTTAACTCATGCGAAAGATACTTGATTGACCTAGACAATATCAAAATTGGGGTGAAAATGGAAAACGGATAAGTGGAGATGCGCTCTATTCAATGTGATGAGCTATGACGAAAGATACAAAAATCCTAAATTTTATATTCGTGTGGCCATACGATGACGTCACAATGTCCGGTTAGCCATATTAATACCTGATCCGATATCTACAACTCATCTACTTCCAGAATATGCCATCCACAAAAAGTTGACCGTCTAGTTTAGAAATTACGACTGTTTAAAAAAAGGCATATTTTAAACGAATTTTTTAACCTTTTCATAAAAAACGCGCGCAAATTGTCCAATTCGACGTGCTCGTATGACGTATCTTTAAGTCGAAATTGTTTAAAATTTGGTAAAATTACTAGAAAAGGCTGGAAAAATATAAATCACGCGAAAAAAATACGTTTTCAATGCTACGTGCGTACCGCAAACGTAAAAATCTGCGCACGCGTGGGAATTTTTGACATGCTTAAAACAACATGGAACGCGTAGAAAGTTGATTTTAAATTAATTTTGCGCATTTTGAAATTTTAAATTTGCGTGCGCGCGTAACTTTGTGTAAAACACACAATTTTTTTTCAACAGAAAGTTAGCGCATGATATAAATTAAACTTTTGCAAAGTTTCAAGTTGAAATGTTATTTGGTTGTCGAGCTATGTTAAATACGACAAAATCGTTAAATCGCGCGTAAGTCACGTTGCGCAATTGTAAACATCATGAAAAGCTTCGCTGCACATCTTCATGTGCATGACGATATGTTGAGAAAGTTACAAAATGTTATGTTTCGAGTTTTAGAGAAAAGCGTTCCACAAAAATCATACAGAAAGAAAGAAGAACTAGACATGAAACTCGTCACTTTGACGAGTTAGTTATCCGCACAACAAACGCCACGCGCACGTCATACGTTGGAATTTTGCACACGGAAAAAGATTATGACATTATGACCTGAACTGAAGAATATCATATGCTGTTAGTGCTGAATTCTGTCAATTTTGTGTCATATAGTATATACAGTGCAAACGGTATAATCTGTATACATGTTACATACAGTGTAGAATAGGTGAAATTACGGGTCCCCCCGTTTATACTTATTTTTAACACGGCTTCGGTATCAAAATGAAACACTAAGATAGCAATTTCGGAAGGAAATTATCTCAGCAACAACATATTAACGTGTGGAAGAAATTTGAATACGTAAAATATAGATGCGCGCCCTTTTAAATGTGATGAACTATTACGCAAAATATGAAAATACGACTTTTTTTATTCAACTGGCCATATGATGACGTCACAACATCCGATTGGCAAAATGTTTACATGAATTCGTATCTACAATCCAATAGCTTCCTGAAAACGTTTTAATCATGATTATCACGTTTTATTCTGACGAGCTATAACAGATTGAAATTTACTGTAAAGATGAAAATAAGTGACCCACGTTATTTTCATTTTCAGACATGATGACGTCATAACAATTAAAATATTTTAACTCATGCGAAAGATAGTTGATTGACCTAGATAATATAAAAATCGGGGTGAAAATGGAAAACAGATAATTGGAGATGCGCTCTATTAAATGTGATGAGCTATGATGAAAGATACAAAAATTCTATTTTTTATATTCGCATGGCCATACGATGTCGTCACAATGTCCGGTAAGCCGTATTGATGCATGATACATGATCAACAACTCATCATCTTCCAAAATACGTAATAAAAATAACTTTTACCGTTTAGTTTAGAAACTACGACTGTTTAAAAAAAGGTATAATTTTGACAAATTTTGACAAATTTTTGAACTTTTTCATAAAAAACGCACATAAATTATCCAATTCGACGTGCCCGTATGACGTAATTTGAAGTCGAAATTGTTTAAAAGTTGGTAAAATTACTAGAAAAGGCTGAAAAAACATAAATCACGCGAAAAAATCTGTTTTTAACGGTACGTGTGCTCCGCGCGCGTAAAAATTTGCGCGCGCCTGGGAATTTTTGACATGCTCAAAATGACATTAAACGCGTAGAAAGTTGATTAGAAATTAATTTTGAGCATTTTGAAATTTTAAATGCGCGTACGCGCGTAACTTTTGGTAAACCAAGCATTTTTTTTTCAACAAAAAGTTAGCGCATGATTTAAATTAAACTTTTGCAAAGTTTCAATTTAAAATGTTATTTGGTTTTTGACCTATGTTAAATAGGTGAAATTCATAAAATCGCGCGTAAGTCATGTTGCGCAACTCTGACATAATTCAAAAATAGGAGGTGCACAACTTCACGTGAATGCCCTCATGCTGACAAAGTTATAACATGTTATGTTTACAAGTTTTTGAGATACGTGAGACACAAAAATGGGGGAGAAGGAAAGAAAAACTAGACATGAAACTCGTCACTTTGACGAGTTAGTTATCCGCACGACAAACGCCACATGCACGCCATACGTTGGAATATTGCACACGGAAAAAGATTATGGCATTATGACCTGAACTGAAGACTATAATATGTTGTTATTGCTGAATTCTATTATTTTGATTCATATATAGTATACACAGTGTAATCTGTATACATATCACATCAGGGAAAATTTTCATTTAAAAATTTTGTTTAGCAATATTGCTAATAAAACTGATTTTTAAGTCGAGAAACATAGTTTTGTATTGTATTTTTTGCTACACAATTTTCAAAATGTGTAGCAATGAGGTTGTTTTGTATAGCTTTTTGCTACGCTACACTGGCGAAAATGTTCTCTGCACATACAGTGTATGTAGAATAGGGGAAATTACGGGACCCGCTATTTATTGCAATTTTTAACATGTTGATGGTTTTAAAATGAAACGCGAAGGTAGCAATTTTGGAAGAAAATTATCTCAGCAACAACATATTAACGTGTAGAAGAAATTTGAATAGGTGAAATATTAATGCGCGATCTTTTAAATGTAATGAACTATGACGCAAAATATGAAAATACGACTTTTTTTATTTAACTGGCCATATGATGACGTCACCACATCTGATTGGCAAAATTTTCACATGATTTTGTATCTACAATCCAATAGCTTCAAGAAAACGTTTTAATCGTGATTATCACATTTTATTCTTACGAGCTATAACAGATTGAAATTTACTGTAAAGATGAAATTAATGCCACACGTAATTTAAATTTTTAGGCATGATGACGTCATAAAAATTAAAATATTTTTAACTCATGCTAAAGATAGTTGATTGACCTAAACAATATCAAAATCGGGGTGAAAATAGAAAACGGATAAGTGGAGATGCGCTCTATTAAATGTGAGGAGTTATGACGAAAGATACAAAAATCCTAAATTTCATATTCGCGTGGCCATACGATGACGTCACAATGACCGGTTAGCCATATTAATGCATGATCCAATATCTACAACTCATCTACTTCTAGAATATGTCATCCACAAAAATTTGACCGTCTAGTTTAGAAATTACGACTGTTTAAAAAAAGGCATATTTTAAACGAATTTTTTAACCTTTTCATAAAAAACGCGCGCAAATTGTCCAATTCGACGTGCTCGTATGACGTATCTTTAAGTCGAAATTGTTTAAAATTTGGTAAAATGACTAGAAAAGGCTGGAAAAACATAAATCACGCGAAAAAAATACGTTTTCAATGCTACGTGCCAACCGCACACGTAAAAATGTGCGCACGCGTGGGAATTTTTGACATGCTTAAAACAACATGAAACGCGTAGAAAGTTGATTATAAATTAATTTTGCGCATTTTGAAATTTTAAATGCGCGTGCGCGCGTAACTTCTTGTAAAACATGCCATTTTTAATCCACAAAAAGTTTGCGCTTGATATGACTTAAAATTTCACAAAGTGTCAAAACAAAATTATGCTTGGTTTTTAGTCTATGAGCAATCATAAAAAATCATAAAATCGCGCGTAAGTCACGTTGCGCAACTCTGACATCATTCAAAAATAGGAGGTGCACAACTTCACGTAAATGCCCATATGTTGACAAATTTATGAAATGTTATGTTTACCCATTTTAGAGATACGCTCTGCACAAAAAGTGAGGGAGAAAGACAGAAGAATAATATAAAATTGAAACAGGACGATTACAAGGAGTTATCCGCTACTAAGCGGATAACTAAAAAAAGTAACAGGACAGTTACAAGGAGTTCCGCTCAATGCGGATAACTAATAAAAAGTTGATGTTGATGATTTCGTACAATCACAAGAGGTTATCCTGCATGTAACTCGTCACTTTGACGAGTTTGGTTATCCGCCGCGCAAGTGGTGCAACATTAACATTAAGGGGATAGGTTGAGGACAAAAGGAAGTGTTCACGTTGGCATTATGACCTGAACTGAAGAATATGATATGTTGTTATTGCTGAATTTTATTATTTAAATTCATATATAGTATATACACAGTATAATCTGTATCCATATAACATACAGTGTAGAATAGGTGAAATTACGGGACCCGCTATTTTTAACATGTTGACGGTTTTAAAATGAAACGCGAAGGTAGCAATTCCGAAAGGAAATTATCTCAGCAACAACGTATTAGCGTGTAGAAGAAATTTGAATACGTGAAATATTGATGCGCGCTCTTTTAAATGTAATGAATTATGACGCAAAAGATGAAAATACGACCTTTTTTATTTAACTGGCCATATGATGACGTCACAACATCCGATTGGCAACATTTTTACATAATTTCGTATCTACAATCCAATAGCTTCCAGAAAAAATTGTAATCGTGATTATCACATTTTATTCTTACGAGCTATAACAGATTAAAATTTACTGTAAAGATGAAATTAATGCCACACGTGATTTAAATTTTTAGGCATGATGACGTCAAAAAAATTAAAATATTTTTGACTCATGCGAAAGATACTTGATTGACCTAGACAAAATCAAAATCGGGGTGAAAATGGAAAACGGATAAGTGGAGATGCGCTCTATTCAATGTGATAAGCTATGACGAAAGATACAAAAATCCTAAATTTTATATTCGCGTGGCCATACGATGACGTCACAATGTCCGGTTAGCCATATTAATACCTGATCCGATATCTACAACTCATCTACTTCCAGAATATGCCATCCACAAAAAGTTGACCGTCTAGTTTAGAAATTACGACTGTTTAAAAAAAGGCATATTTTAAACGAATTTTTTAACCTTTTCATAAAAAACGCGCGCAAATTGTCCAATTCGACGTGCTCGTATGACGTATCTTTAAGTCGAAATTGTTTAAAATTTGGTAAAATTACTAGAAAAGGCTGGAAAAACATAAATCACGCGAAAAAAATACGTTTTCAATGCTACGTGCGCACCGCACACGTAAAAATGTGCGCACGCGTGGGAATTTTTGACATGCTTAAAACGACATGAAACGCGTAGAAAGTTGATTATGAATTAATTTTGCGCATTTTGAAATTTTAAATGCGCGTGCGCGCGTAACTTTGTGTAAAACACGCAATTTTTTTTCAACAGAAAGTTAGCGCATGATATAAATTAAACTTTTGCAAAGTTTCACTTTAAAATGTTATTTGGTTTTCGACATATGTTAAATACGAGAAAATCGTTAAATCGCGCGTACGTCACATTGCGCGATTGTAAACATCATGAAAAGCTTCGCTTGACGACGTTACATAAATGTCAAAATGTTAACATAGTTAACAAAATGTTATGTTTGCAAGTTTTAGAGAAAAGCGTTACACAAAAATCATACAGAAAGAAAGAAGATGAAAAAAAAGATGATGATTTCGTACAATCACAAGAGGTTATCCTGCAACTTTGTTGCGGATAACCAAAAATAAAAAGTTGATGTTGATGATGATTTCGTACAATCACAAGAGGTTATCCTGCAACTTCGTTGCGGATAACCAAAAAAAATAAAGATTTCATACAATAACAATAGGTGATCATTTTATTCTAAATGATCACCTAAAAAAAGATCTTACACAATCACAAGGGTTATCCTGCAACTTCATTGCAGATAACCAATAAATAATTTAACATTAATTAAATAAATACAAATATGATAAAATTGAATTAGTTTAATGACCAAGTTCAATATATATTTCCCAAGTAAAATAACTTCATCAAACTTTCAGGGCACACATAATATTATTTAATTTTTTTAAAGAGAATAAAATAAAATATCAATAGAATTATCTATAAAAACAAATGAATTATACAATTTGGGATATCTACAAATAAACCTCTGTTTAGAAGCATTGACTCGGGAAAATTGAACATTAGACATTTTATATTTATTTGGTATCAAGCACAATCTTGCCAGGAGCAAACAATAGAAATAGGCCTGAACAGATTTAACCACTCTTGCTCCAACAATAATAATAATAACTTACATTTTCTTTTGGACTTAGTAAATATTGATCCTATGATGACATTTTAAATTTAACTTAAGAGAAATAAAACGCTACAATAAAAGAATAGAGATAATAAGAATAAAGGTCTAACATAAAAAATGGACATTTGCCCCCTGAGCTTTTCTTAATGAGTTTCTAAAGCAAAAAATCACACACAAAGGATATATAGTAGTCCTTTCCATTTTCTAGATGTAAAACTAAGATGTCTTCAATTTTGTCATCACCAGAGTTTAGAGCTGCTGCAGTGTTTTTGTCAACAAGTATTCGAACTGTTAATTCAATTAGATCCCCTTCAAAAGTTAAACATGAATAATTTATTTAATTCTGCTTAAAAATCTAAACATTAATTTTGAAAAGTTTATGTTTTAAAAGTCTAGCGATCTTTTTATCTTTATTTTATTCTTCCAAATGTAATTATGTTGCTAAAATATTAATAGATTCATTTATGAAACTATTAGAAGAATAATGTGCTGTAGTGTAATTAAATATTTAAGGAGTTTTAATAATACATATTAATAATTTATTAAATTTATTCGACAAGATATTTTAAATTCAAAAATTAAATCGTTACCTGGAAGAAAATATGCTTCTGAAGGTTCTACTTTCAACCATGGTTTACAGAAATGTTTATCATCCAGTTTATTAACAAACTTAAAATGAACACCTGTCTGTCCTGTGTTAGCGAGGCTTACTTTCTTCTCCCTTGGATCCATGAACTTTACATCCTTAAATTCCAGCTTATTAAAAAAAATGATCAAACTGATTATTAAATAGGACTTTAAGGGGAAGGGAAAAATAATAAAAAGAAAATGTTAAAAACCAAAAATTCCAAAAATGTCAAACAAATATTTTGTCAAATTATTTTCATTTTTCCTTCCATATACAAGTCTGTTCTTGATGCATTCAATGCCTTCAGCCAAACTAGCTCAATCACTCTTCCTGCTTATTAATTAGTATCCTAAAGTAATATATGCATTTTTTTATATAATTTCAAGAGAAATGGGATTAAAAATCAGGTACGACGAATGAATTACATCTAACTAAAAATCCAAAAACACCCATTCAAAACACATTCACAATGTCAATGGCATGTGTTATTCTAAAAGCTAATTAATGAATGCATGGATTGATTAATGATGCAGTTGTACCTGGTTATTTTCAAGAGTTACTTGTGGTAAGGCCTCATTCTCTACTCTATCCTGGTTACGTATTTCTTCTTCTACAACATCTCTGTATTTTTTCTCATCGATAACTTTTACCTACGTAAATATAAGAATATTAAACGTGAATAGAAGATGAAAGAATCTACAATAAATTTATTTAAGGGCAAAATTTGGTAAATTTTTACCACGCAATGAAACCCTGTTTAAGTTTTAAATATTATTTTTTTAGCTAGGATATACGTTTAATCAGCCAGGCCTAACGTTGGTCGGAATCGTTGTGGGACTAGGGCCTAGGCCTATGGAAACTGATGATTATTGATATATTACAAAACAGGTTTGTTGAGTGAAACTTTGTCACTTAGTGAAATACTGATACGATTTGCATTAGACTTCTTATTCAAAATAACGCCATTATTTTTTATTCAGATAATAAATCATCATGCCAATTCCAAAAAAAATGTGCAAATACTTCGGCCTAGCTAGCACGGCTGTTATACACAGTGTGCCATGCCATTGCTATGTGCTAACTGTAATACTGGAGTCAGTTGCATGTTTCGAGAGGTACCGTTTCGACAGCCGTACATAACCAGATTAGTTACTTTCAATTAGGACAACATTTACGGTTCAGACTGAATATGTGGCACGAACAAGCCAAACCAGTCACTTGTCGGTAATCCCCGAAATGAGATACAGCCTAGAATAGGTAAAATCATGTTGACAAAAAAAACATTTTTTAAAATATTTTAATCGATTAAATCTAACCTTTATGTATTCTAGAATCATACTGTGTTTTTTTTTTAATTTTTCAACTAAAACAAGTAAAAAAATACATTTTGTAAGGCTATGTTTTTGTAAGATGTCGAAAATTTTTCGCCTGTAGAATTGTCTACTCAAAAGATTTGTATGCCGCCATTTTCTAAGCGAAATCTGGCTTGTTTACTATAAATATATAATAATAATAATAAGCTAATTTAAAGAGGTGTATTTCTATTGGACAATGACTTCAGTTGTTCAATGATAATGACTTTTAGTGATATAAACAAAAATTATAATATAACGACGAACATCGTATCCGGTGCTGTAATTGGTAAATTGTGCTCACATGGCCTTAAAGCTCATGACTGCTGCGCATGCACAAAGTGTCGTAGCTGTCAAAAATCCATCCACGTGTGCAGTGGTTCGGAGGAGGAAGCAGGACACAACGCGAGAGCAGCTGTGTATACTTACTTTACTGAGATTTTGCATGTTACAAGAGCAATATAAAAACAAAATAATCCCGGAATTTTATTACCATCCGATAACTAGAAAAATAATGTGTTATCCGTGTCCTCTTGTCCGTTGCTGCGTTCATTCAGCCTCGCTGTTCAAAGAAGGCCACCACGGCCCAGCATCGCGTCAGTAAATTTTGAATGGACATTTCTCCGAAAAAACATAATCCAGAGAGTTCTAACACATACATGTTTTAAATTTCACATAACTTTGTAAGTAAAAGTCGGACTACAATAATTTGTTACCATTATAAAACACATAATTAGCTGCATATGATAAGATGATATTATCTCCAAATTAAATATTTACGCCATGCGACTGATCTGGCTTGTCCCTGCCACATATAATATCCAAATTTGTAGTACATACCAATTAAATTAACCTTTCTATTGGATTCCATAAAAAAACCTGAACTCGGTGTTTGCCATTCAAAGTGTTAATGTCTTCACCCTTGATAGACTTGATGGATACATATACAGTAAAGTAGTAATAGAATTATAATATTATAGTCATTTTTAAGCTGTGAATAAAGGAATAAATTTACCACAATTTCAAAGTTACTGCTGACTGGTTTGTGATCACTTAGTTTTAGTTCTTTGTTGTATTTGTAATCTAGTTGACGTATGTCACGACTGTTAACGCCTCGGTATAGAATCCGGTCACACCATGCTGGAGCTCTTTGCTTCTCACTTAAATAAACAAAATCAGGTTACATTATATTATACTTTCCAGATAAAAGCAAGAACGCTACTTATGGTAAGGTAGGCTTTACTTTTTATAAATGGAAACTTTTGGCAAATTAACACAAATACATGTAAACCTTGTAACCCTGGTAAAGTTTTAATACTAAGCTTAGAAAAATATTTGGGACTAGTTTTCACTATGTACATCCATTTTGAATAAGAATTGCATACTTTTTTCTAGTAAACTTTAAATGGAAATAAAGTGATTGTAAATATATCCATCATATTCATCATTACAGTTTAAACACTGTTTTGTCTGGGATTATCTAAACCAGGTTTCATTTTCATAACTTATAACCTTCATTTTAATGTAAATATCATGTGATTATATCACACAGTATTTAAACTAAAAGTAAATCTTGTCCTACTGTGTATGACATGTTCACCGTGTCAAATAATTTGCCTAGATACAGTAAATTGAGTTCCGTCTCTCTCTTTATCTTTATTTTAACAGGTACTAATTACGGACGTATACAAATACACAAATTATGGCCCAAGGTTTTGAAATCCTCACACACAATGCTGGATCCGCCCCTGAATGATTACCTTGAGTCCCATCTGTCCGTTCCAGTGTCATACTTGTATGTTGGTGGAAACGTAATTTTACCTTCATCAAATCCAACAAACACTTTTTTTTGCATTCTTTGATTATGAAGCTGTAATAAAGAATAGCACATTGTATTGATTAAAAAAAATATTATGTGGAAGTATATTAAATGGTTACTAAACGAAAAATATACATTGCAATTCCACCTTTGGATTACAAATCAACTATTGTTATAACCCCCCGCACCCACTCCAGGGTGTTTTTCAAATGGAGCTTCCTCAGTACAATTCAGGTCATTGTGATACACCATGTGCATGGATGCGTGCAGTAGGAAAAGGAAGTATAACAATCATTGTATAATAATCATGTATAATACATTTTTTTGACAAACCTGATCCTTCTGGTACAACCAATCAAACTCTCCTTTTTCAACATACATTTTGACAGCTTCACTGTCATAATGATCAATCCTGTAGTTGAGATCTCCAAGCCAAACCAATATACTATCGATAAGGTATAAATAATTGTTTTTAAAAATTGTATGTATTTGTTAAGGATTACTAATAATAAATTTATCACTGTGCTATCAGGTAGGTGGTAATCCCCCGAACAGGGGCTATTTTGTGAACCACTTCACCGGGTAACCCCCTACATTTGACTTGCGATAATGTGGGCATGAAAGTATTTTTGAAAAACTTACTCATGATGATAGACACTTAATGATGTTCCATTGTCTCTTTCAAACATCATTCTTTGACAAATATCATAAAAATCCTGAGTTAAGAACAAGACTAAAACTGTTATATCTACAAAGCTCATTTTTTTTTGTTCACTAAAATTATTATATATGACTAGATGGTACGCTCGCTTCGCTCGCGTACCATCTAGGTCGTGCCCACAGATGGTTCTCGAATACATAATAATTTCAGCGTTAAAAAACTGGCGATTTCAAATGTACGTACCGCAGGACAATAATACATGTCGTTTACAGGAACGAATAAAAAGACACTGATTTATGTACTCAACTAAAATTAGCACCCTGGGAATTAATTAGACCAATTGTTTAAGTCAAATTTAAACAAACTTAATTTGTGTTTTGTATGTAACATTAGGGTTGAGGGATGGGGAAGAGGATGGGTGCAAAGAGGAACAATTTTTAAATATATTCTTTATCCATTTAGTAACGAAATATTAATTGTTTTCATTTTTTACAAATAATATACCACTACACACAGTAAAACATTGCGATTTAATACTTTGTTGAAACTATCACCGTCATAGTCGATTGAAATAGTACAGTACATGTAACGATACATCACTACGACGTGTATATGTTTATATAATGTAAAACCATTTGTGAAAACCACCTCTATTCGGGGAAAATCATAAATTTGATTTAATCGTCAATAAATATTAAATTATCTAACTCAACTTAATTAGTAGGACTAATGGTTTTCAATTGTTTCTTAGAGCCAATTCATACTTAAGTTGGTTCCTACCCTACCCACCAAAGTTGTTCTGCGTTTAGGGCATGTGATGTACCGTAGGCCTATCCTCTACTGGTTTTACAACGCTACTCATGCCAGTGAGGGAAGGGTGATGATGTGGGTGGTTTAACTGCAATAATAAAGATGTGTACATAATATACGGCGAGTGAAAACGCTAGCTCATTATCCGCTTAAAAAAAAATTATATCCAACCTCTGCAGCACAGATTGAAAAAAAAATGGATCGAATTTCTGTTATGAGTATACAGTACTTGCCTTTACGACGCCTGAGGGAATAGACGCTTGTGGAACAGAGATTGGAATGTTCCATTCATCGCAAATCAATACATTTGTATAAACGTATATTAAATCTATCAAAATAGTATTTTTTAAAGAAAATCGGCCTGTCTTCAACATTATGATGCTGTACTCGAGCTGTTCAACCGGTTTTCAGCCATTAAAAACAATTATCGTAGGAGGAGATAGGAAAATGCGAAGCATCCTCGTATTATTGTCTGCGGGTATTTTTCAAGACGGACATCCATTAGACAGTGTATACCACGATCGAAAAACACCCCTATTTGGGGCAAATCGTTGAACCTAAATTCGTTTTAATCGTCAATAACTAATTATCGAACTCAATTTAATTAGTAAACAGGGTTACATCAGGTGGTTAAAATCAGTACCGAAAGTACGAACCAACTTTATATACCATCGAGTAAACATTCTAGAAATAACGCGCGATTTACCGAATTTTGCCCTTACGTAAATTTATATATAGATATATCACGTATCACATAAATTCATCTATGACGAATTCAATGTCAGTTCATAGTATATTTGTTTCAGTGTGCAGAAGATGTCAGTGACCTAGTGATGTAAATACTACAGGTTGTATTGTCAATTACCATTGGCAGTAAATGCAATCTATTAATTCAGAAGAATTCACATTCTGAATGTGCCAGAATTCAAAATAATAATGTAAAAGCTGAATTTAATACTATTTACCTGATTTCTTCTTTCAAATTCTTCAACATGTGCAGCTAAGTGTGTATTAACAAAACAAAATGATGTATTGTGAAAATTAAACCTAATAGCCACACCTCCTTTATTGCCCTAAACAAAAAAATATAACAAATGTAATTTATACAGTAATAGTCACAAAATAGGAATTATCAGTCGACTCAGTTCTGATAAAGGAAAGCAAAAATAGCGCTCCTTAATTTGTCAAGACATTGGCAAAAACTAAAAAATGAAAAAAACACTCCACCTAGCTATGCTAAGATGATTTTCTTCTTCACAATAATCAGTGGTGTTTATGTTTAAAACAATGGCCTAGAAAATTTAGATTCTGTAGTTATATCGTAGAGGAATTAGTTTAGTCTAAACTAATTCCTCCATGGTTATAGGTAGCAGTATCAATTCAAACTTTATTGCAATTGGTATAATATACAGAAAGATAAAATAGAAAATGAAGTCATACAGGGTGAACTTACTCGACACAAAAAACAACAAATACAAAACAACAAGAGTCATCATAAATTCATATACCATATAAATAATCAAGAATTACAATAACAAAATCATTGGAATATAAGTAATGCCAGAGCGACTTTGCTCCCCTTACAATTAACATTTTTTAAGCATGCCAGTAAAATGGATAAAATCCTTTGTTGGTTGGGTGTTTACTTTCGTGTCATGTCTCTGATTGTATGGAGTCTTTTAGGTTGTAGGTAAGACGAGATGATAAAGTCTATGAGGGGGATTTAAATTTAATGAATGGCGTGGAAAGCATTTCAACGATTAATTTGAAACACATTAATTCTGTACAAGTGAATAAGTTGGCAGTTAATTAAATACTACTGTGACTTTGATGAAATGTATGAACTGGCAGTTGGCATACAATCAGACTATAACACAGAATTTAACAAGATAAAAAAAGCAAGATACCATAGGATCTTACCATAAGAAACTCCCCAAATTAGAAAAAGAAGTCATTTTAGAATAAGTGCAGCAACGTGCTACTCAAAAGTTTTCGAAATTTAAACATTTGCCATATGAAACCAGATTAAGCTTTTTTTTAAAAGCTATTTCGCGATTGAACAACAATCGCGAAAATAAAGGGCACGCGAAAATCGTGAAATTCCCAAGGATGTTGTTTACATACAGTCGATAATAAGTTGTTATGTGTCCATAAAGTAATTATTCTACGTGCATAGTTTGTGGTCCGTTAGCAAACGGCAAAAAAGATTCATCCGGCTGGCGTCGCGTCCCTTTGTTGTTGTTGTTGTTGTTGTACAATATATATAGAGGTAGAGTATTTTAATTATGGGGGTATCTATCTAAGAGCCTACTAAACATGTGCCTCGCCCACTGTGTAGCCAAAACGTTTATTTACATTCCTAAATTTACAATCGCGTATTCTCTAATTTTACTGACGCTATTCAATTGTTGTTTGACGTCATCATGGAGGCGAAATACATTTGCCAATTTGGTTCAACAGATTACACAAGAAACTCAAATCGCGAAAATAAAAGGTCGCGAAATAGTTGAAAATGTAAAATTTTTGGCTTTACAGTATATTACTTTAAAAACATAAAACCAGATCATTCCTTGACCTAGTACGTTTTATGGTTAATTATGGTAAAACGAAAAAAAAAACAATTAATGCACTAGCTCGCATTGAATGTTCTCTTGTAGACCGTCTTAGGCACAACCTCGCTTAGTTTTGTAGGCCTAGCTGGTAAACAGCGGTACCGTACAAACATTGTACACTAGCTATAGGCCTAACCTGATGTTGCCTTACTGCTGAATTAATTGTGTTTCCTTTTTTGGCAAAATCTATTCATATAAATTGAGGAAGACCCAGTATTTTTGCTGAAAGTTATGGTTTTTTTATTTGTTTTTCATTCACGATCGATCGAAAGTGGGTGCATCACAGAAACAAACAAAAAATATCAATTTGCACGCGATGAATTCTCGTATTTATAGCTGGCAGCTTAAATTATTATTAGAATTGACTTAGTTTTCACATTTTTAACCGTTTAAAGATGAACAAAATTATTGCAATAGGTCCATATAGTTTTTATTTTTACATAAAATGTAGTTTGTGACCTTAAATTAGATAAAAAACATAGTGTCTTTAAGCAATATATAAGTTTGTTTTATTTTACAAATGTTTCCGTAGTGGCTTCACATATTGTAAGATTTGAACCATATCCTTTGAAATGGCTATCAAACATCTAAACCATTAATGAATGCTGAAGCCAATACACATAAAACATACCATTTTGCCCATGATTCCAGTGCCTACTGTTTCTGCCATTAAATTGTTGACAAATGGATAGTGGCTTTCTTGAACAAAGACTATCAACATCATACCAACTAATCTAATTAACTTCACCTGTTGTGACAAAATAAACAAGTAATGCAAACAAAACCGTTAAAAAGTATACTTTTACCCACAAATATGTTATTACCTATGTTGACAAAAAAGTCTTTAAACTTTACTTTTCAATTTTAGTATTATTATTAATCTCAATGCCAAAGATAGCCAAGTTAGTTTATTCACTGGTGGTCACTCAGTTCACAAATACACAATGTTCTACACAAACAGTCTTAATATCTTTAAGTGTGTAGGATTAATATTTGTCATGAGAAGAAATCCTCACATCTGACAGGATTAATTGAACCCGGGACCCTAGGATTGGTAGCCAAGTAACAACCATTCAACACAATTCCGGGAATTAGTAATAATATTATAACATACCTTTCTGTAAGTGGCTTTTTTGTGAAGTGCATGTTCTACTGCTTTATACCATTCTTCTTCTTTTGGTGAATCGTTAAACAGGAATGCTTCTTTGCTAAGATCAAGCTCTTGGAATCCTATCACGTACATGTCTGGTATATGATCAAGTGGAGTAAGCCAAGGATTTAGTTGCTCCACTGGATTCTGTCCATTAACATTCCATGTTCCTACATATATCCTAAAATAATTAAATATTTTAATATTCTCTGTTACAAATTGAATGTTCAAAACAATCTGTAAATGTGTCATTAAATGGGAATAATAGTAAATGTTAAACGATTGTACAAAGGGACACTGCCAGACAAGTGCATACCTAATTTATCTTTACAACAGGATATATCGCATGAAAATTAACTCTATAACATGGGTTCAAGGATGTAGCCAATCAGACGCGCCGAAATGAGTCACATGTGCGCTCTTTATTTTTTCATTATCATGCACTGGGGTGCAAAAAGTGTGCAGCGAAAAGTCATAACAGCACTCTGCATGTAAATTGTATTGCAGAATACCGAAGATCATGCTAAGCATGTCGCACTATTGTAAATACCCTCGAGTGCGCCACTAACGCACTCCGACTTGTACATTGTTTGTATAACATATTTGGATCTCTGGATAATCTGATGTACACAGCGGTGGGCTGGGATACTTCTAAATATAGTAGTGTAGTGAATATTGAACGATTCGTACAAAGGGACACTGTACTGACAATTACATACCTATGACCCCAGACCTCTAACCAGGGAACCTAAACTGCCTCCTGTCCCTGATGCATTTATATATATATGGCCCAATCCCGTCATGACAGACGATAACCTCAGGTCCAAAATATAATTTAACTAAGCTAAGTACTTCTCTGCTACGGATGAGTTCTGTTGGGTTCATTTATTTGTTATACAGTATATTTCTATACAGTAATTTTATAAGCATCTGCAATTCCGGTTTTACTACTCTGCTAGTGACGAATACTACGAAGCCTTTCACATTAGTTACCAATTTAGAACGCCAGGATGTTCGGTTGGAGGCGAGAGTTTCCCCAAGAACCAGTGGGAATATTAAAAGAAAACAGATTACACTTAATAACATCTTTAAAACAGAGTTTTGGACGTCCGCGTGGACGAGGTGAGTCAGCCAGTTCAGCCAATATTTTTTGGTAGACGGTAATCTTCCAGCCGAATAACATGACCAGACCAGCGTAAGCGCCGTTTTCTAAGCATCGTAAAAATATCAGTTGTACCAGTAATTGACAACACAGCACTTGGGTACACGATCACACCAAGAAACACCCAAGATAGAGTGCAGACAGCAATAGTGAAAAGAGTTTAGTCTTTTCTCCTGATGACGATACGTGGTCCAGGACTCTGAGCAATATAACAGGACACTTAGCACACATGCAATGTAGATGTGAGTCTTCAATTTGATGGTAAGGTTATGGTTGTTCTATACACGAGCATGAAGTTGTCCAAAAGTTGTTGCTGCTTTCCCAATACGTGTACCAAGCTCAACATCTAGTGAGTTTTGTGTCACTTAGTGTAGAACCGAGATAGGTGAATTTCCTTACAACTTCTAAGGGTTTACCATAAATTAAAATGTTAGGTGGTTCTTAATCTGCGCCCTGAGCCAGGATTACTGTTTTGCCGTCTGAGCAGGCCTGTGAAAAGGAGCTGCAAGATGCCTGTAATTCAGATTGGGAGTGGGCAACAATGGCAGCACCGTCCGCATACAGGAGTTCATACACAAGAACTTGCTTAATCTTTGTCTTCACACGGAGTCTAGCAAGTTAAAAAAAACACCTGTGCTTCGAGAGTGCAGCATGATACCAGAATGCTCTGGAAAAGCATATTTGAGAAAAACAGAAAGGAAAATACCGAAGAACAGAGAGGAGATGGAGCAGATTATGATACTCTTTTGAGATCATTCGATAATTATTTTAAGGAGAGGAAGAATATACCGTTATCAAGACAAAGATTTATCGCAGCAGAACCAAAGCCGGGTGAAACGATAAACAATTTTGCAACACGAATTATGGTTTTAGCCAAGGATTGCGAGTTTAAAGAAGAAGAGGATAATCAGGTTCGTGATAAAATCATTTCAAAATTAACTGATAAAATTCTTAAAAACAAGGTTTTGAGGCAGGAAAATTTAACTTTAAATAAACTTTTAGAAATAACTGCTGTTTATAACAATAGGTCTGTGTCAACATTTGGTGCTGAGTCTAATGTAAACTATGCTGATTATAGACAAGGTGCTCGAAAGGATGGTGCAAGCAAGGATGATCGGAAGGAGATGCTCTGTTATCGCTGTAATTTAAAAGGCCATTTCGCAAGAAACTGTATTAAATCGAAAAACCACATTTGTAAATTATGTAATTAAAGTGGGCATTTTGAAGTTTGTTGCCGCACAAAAAAAAATAATAAGAAAAGCGGCAAGAAAATGAAATCTGATGAAGCATGCGTAATTAATAATGAAAATGAGGTTATCAATCACCCAATTATTGTTACTGATGATTACTTTGCGTTTGGTATTAACTTTAAAGAACCCATGGATCGTGATCCTTCATTTAAGATAAATGATAAATTGGTTGAGAATGTTATAATAGATTCTGGGGCGTCATTAAATATTATGTCTTTTGATACATTTAAATCTATAACGACTGATGTGAAATTGAGAAATTGTGAAAATAAGATCTATCCCTATGCCATAAATAAACCTCTTACAAATTTGGGCAAATGTTCTTTAAGGGTAGAAATATTAAATTCTGAAAAACAGGAGTTTGTTGACTTTATTATAGTTCCAGGGAGTCATGCTACACTATTGGGTCGAAAAACATGTGAAAGTTTAGGTGTATTGAGAATTGGTGTTAATGTTAATAATATAAATGTTTGTAATAACCGTATTCTTTTCAATTTAAAACAGAAATATCCAGCAGTGTTTAATGGTTTGGGCAAGATTAAAGATTACCAACTTAAATTGCATATTGATTCTGATGTACATCCAGTGGTACAGCCTATGCGTCGCATTCCGTTCAGCAAGCGTGTGAATGTCGAAAAGAAGCTAAATGAATTGGAAGGGCTAGATGTGATCGAAAAAGTGGAGGGTCCAACATCCTGGTTAAATCCTTTAGTAGTTGTTAGTAAAGCCAAATGGTGATATCCGTCTCTGTGTGGACATGCGCCAAGCAAATCGTGCAATTTTACGTGAACGACATCCAATTCCCACAGTAGAAGAAACTTTGCAGGAAATTTCGGGTGCGAAGGTGTTTGCTAAAATTAGATATGAATATGGCATTTCATCAAGTAGAATTGCATCCATCCTCTAGGGACATAACTACATTCTCTGGTCCAAATTCACTTTATAGGTATAAGCGATTGATATTCGGGGCTAATATGGCGACTGAAAAATTCCAACAAATTGTTTCCCAAATAATTAAGGGTTGTCCAGGTGCATGTAACATACATGATGATATTCGCGTTTATGCTTCAGATTTAAATGAATTATCCCAGCGGGTAGAAAATATCATTAAGCGTTTCAACGATCGTGGTGTAACTTATGAAAAGTGTGTAGTTGGGGTTGATCATATAGAATTTATGGGCGATATCTTGACTAAAGACGGAATTAAAGTATCGGATGGGAAAGTAAAAGCGGTGGTAGAAGCTCCTAGACCAGGTACCAAATCTGAATTAAGGAGTTTTCTTGGTTTGGCACAATTTTGTTCTAAATTCATAATTGGTTTTTCTAGTACTGCTGCCCCATTATGGGAATAACCTGGTAAAACAGCGGAATGGGTGTGGAATAAAAACCATGATTTGGCATTTTCTGAATTAAAATCTAAAATCGCTTCTGCTCCAGTAGTGTCTTATTTTAAAAGGGATGCTCCTACAAGAATTACGACTGACGCGTCTCCTTTTGGGTTGGGTGCCGTTTTAGAGAAACGCCATGGTAATGATTGGAAACCAGTTTATTTCATAAGTAGAAAATTAAATGACACTGAAAGTAGATATTCCCAGTTTGAAAGAGAAACCTTGGGTATAAAGTGGGCTTGTGAGAAATTACAACTTTATCTAATTGGAATTAAATTAGTACGAACCGACCATAAACCGTTATTATCCGTGTTAAAGCCAAATTCTAGACCACCTTCAGCTCGAATTGAGCGATGGCTGTTCATCATCATTCTAATGATTTTGCCTATAGTGCGATAGTAGATGCTCTACCTAATGCTCGTGAAATTGAAAGGGAAACCGCGAAAGATCCAATTTTGAATAATATTGAGAACCTTATTATTTCTGGAGACTGGTCAAATTGTAATGATCCATGGTTCAAAAGTGCTAAAAACGATTTATGGATTTATGGAAGATTAATTATGAATGGTAGTAGAATTGTAATTCCGAGAACCTTAGTTAGTCGTGTACTTGAACTGGCTCACGAAGGACACCAAGGTATGGTCCGTACAAAGTCACGTTTAAGAAGCAAAATATGGTGGCCTAACATGACGAAAGAAATTGAAAATAAATTAAATCTTGTAGACCGTGTCAATTAGTATCTGGTCATCCAAGACCAGAACCTTTAAAACCTACAGAGTTGCCAGAGGGTCCTTGGAATGATTTAGAAATTAATTTGTTGGAAATTACACCCACTGAAAAATTATTGGTTGTGATTGATTATTATTCGCGTTGGCCGGAGGCTATTTTGTTGCGTAAAACTGATGCTGCGCATGTTATTAAAGCGTTGCAAGGTGTGTTTAACACGCATGGTCTGCCGTATAGTATTAGAACTGATAATGGTCCTCCTTTCGCGTCCAAAGAATTCGAAGATTTCCTTGAGTATCTTGCTATAACACACGTAAAAGGTGTACCGTTGTGGCCTCAATCAAATGGTGGGGTAGAAAGGTTTAACGAAACCATACTTAAACCCATTAGAACTGCAAAACTAGAAGGGAAAGATTGGCATAAAGAGTTCTCAAATTTTCTATTTGTTTATCGGACAACGCCTCATACGGTTATGGGGGCGAGGCCTGACATGCTCCTTATGCAGCGTGAGCTAAGAGATACCTCAAATTAAATTTGATTGTAAACTTGTTGAATCCGATTGGGAAGAGATGGTGCGAGTGCGCGATATGCGTTGCAAAATGCGGCAAAAGCAATATGCAGATAAAAAGCGTAGAGCTGTACCATCTGATGTACAACAGGGTGATGAGGTAATGCTTAGGTTTAACCAGAAACCAAATAAATTGTGTTCACATTTTGAAGTTGATCCATATGATGTTATAAGTAAAGAAGGTAGTGCTGTTATTTTGCAAAACACTAAATCTGGGGTAACTAAAATGAGAAATGTATCTCAGGTTAAAAAGTTAAGTAATAATGAGGATAACAATCACCCAATTAATGTCTGTGTCTGTAGCGTAAATAGAGCTGAAGTGCTCCATCCATCATTTAAGTTGATCTGCAGCTTCGGTGAGCATAACACCATCATTTGAAAGAAGTGGTGTGTTCACATGAAGAGCTGCTAGTAATGTTTCAGCATTTTCAATGAACCAATCTGGCTGCCTACGTGAACATTGTCCAAAAACACTAAGAGCAATATCTTTGAGTGCTAAACGAAGCCGGGACCACGCAGATATTGGACTACTACTACTAGGCCTAGTTGTTACAAAGTGACCATTAAGAAGGTTTTGAAACTTGTCGATGTTTAGCTGTTTTTTTGTAGAAGCAACATCAATTGTAGGAACATGCTTTGGTTTGGCAGTGTGATATCTATTTGGTGAAAGTTTGCATCCCACAAGAGCATGATCAGAGTTGCAGTCAGCAGACTTTAAGCTACGGCAAATGATTACCTCACATAGCCGACGTCTAACAATATTATGGTCAAGTTGATGCCAGCGGCGAGAAATTGTTCACTTCGTTTTCTTCAGGGAAACATTCAACCCGTATCTTCTGCAAGTATCAGAAATAATGGTCAAGATTTGCTGTGATTCTTTAACATTTTTTGAGAATAGATCATCTGCATATAAGATCCACTTGATTATTTCCACTCCATTCTGCTTAGCTTCTTTTCTCTGTTCTCTGTTTGTACATTCATTTGGAATATTATAACAAAATCCAATACCCCATCCATCAGGAAATTCCTTATCGATTTCGAATGCAGGAATTTTGAGGACAAAATCAAAATACGAATTAAAAAGGCAAGGGGATTCCTGACCACCTTGTCTGCATCCGACTCTCACTTCAAAAAAAGATTTCATCCCGTTGATGCATGCTTTTGTTCCATCATACATAGCTTTTAGAAGTGAAACGATATGTGTAGCTTTTGTCCTGAGAAGTAGAACTTTAAAGAGTAGGTGTCTTAGTATGTGATCATATGCAGCAGTGAGATCAATATAGGTAGCAATGATTTTACCTTGATGTTTCTCGATAACAGCTCTAGATAGCATCAGTAGTTGATCTATTGCTGCGGAATCCAAACTGACTCTTACTTAAATGACTTTCATACGCCCCTTTCAATCTCCATGTGATAATCTTGGATAGAATTCTGCTGAGATTTGATCCTATAGATATCCCTCTTATTCTTGGCTTCACTGACATTCCCCTTTTTAAAAATACAAGTGATCTTGCTCATCAGCCAAGAGTTAGGGACCTTCAGTGTTGTCCAGATTACAATTATAAGCATATGAAGGAATGCAAACAGACGTTGACTTGTATTGTACTTCAGTACTTCGGACTTGATGTTATCTGTCCCTCCACTTTTACAACTCAACTTTAGTGCACTGGGTTGTTTTTCTTTCGTTATGTTGTGACATTTGCCTATTCAACATTGTTTTGTCTAGACTAGCAAAGGAAGTAGCCTGTGCCCAGTGCCTACTGGCAGATCACCTCCAGAGCCTAGCTCACATGACTATGAGGTATTCAAGACAAAAACTCCTTGATCTTTGCTGGTTAGATTTTAAGCCACCAAAAGATTTTTTTAGTGTGGCTAATAAACTTGGTGTAGCCCAAACAAAAGCAAAAGGGTGTCACGGTGGCCGTAACAAACTAAGAAAAATTAGAACATTGATAATGATACGTCAATCTACGAAGTCACAGCATACCTTGAAATTTCATCGTGTTTGTTATTCTAATCTGATTAAAATATGCACTCGTACTCCATGCCAGCGGCGGGGACCAGACCTAAACATGCATAGCCTTAAAGTTGATTTTCCAAACATTTTTCTGTGTAATGCAAGGTCTATTGTGTACCGTATTGATGAACTCCAGTCACTGCTTAATGTTAACTCGTCTGATATTGCTGTTCTTACTGAAAGCAAATAAGAAACGACTCGATTGCTGTTGAGAATTACCAAATATATACTTACCACCGAGCCCATAAACGTGGAGGAGGTGTTGCGGTATACGTTAAGGATGCATTTTATTCCATTATTATCGACACATGTTCCAAATACCAATAGCGAATACGAGTGCGTTTAGGTTCACATTCGCCCTAGAAGATTACCCCAAGATATATCTAGTATTGTTGTTTGTGGAGTGTATGTTCCACCTGATGGTCCTAAGGATGAGATTATGAACTACCTTACAGAATCTGTCGATAAGTTAAAACAGAAATACAGTACCCTAATGACTTTAACCGATCTAAAATTAATACCATCTGCAAGACACACGCTCTCAAACAAGTTGTAAATAAACCAACCAGACCCTAATGCTGGTTATATTATACTAGGAGACTTTAACCGATCTAAAATTAATACCATCTGCAAGACAAACGCTCTCAAACAAGTTGTAAATAAACCAACCAGGAATGATGCCATTTTGGACTTAATATGTAATAACCAACTAAAGTAAATACTATAACCATCCTGTGATACAATAATGTGCCCAACAAGATTATTAAAATGTTTGCATGTGAATTGAGTTTCCCATTAACAAACATTGTAAATGCTTCCTTTAGGTAATCTTGTGTACCTCGGCAGTGGAAAGATGCCATAGTGTGTCCTATTCCAAAAGAGTACCCGATTAAACATAATTATTAAGACCAGTTTCTTTGAATTCACAATTTGCCAAAGTAGGTGAAGGAATTGTATACAACCTCTTGTTAAAAGATATTGGACCGAATATGGACACTAGCCAGTCCTTAATGAGAGATAGACTTTTATGCCCGTTTTAAATGTTTTTATATTTGTATCATGTAATTCAGCCTTTGGCTGCAATTTTGATATGCAATAAAATGAAAAACATGACATGTATTGTTTTTGATCGCGATCCTACGAGAGGTATTGTTTTGCCACATTGTTAATGTTATCAATGAATCAAGGGGAACAACGATTGAAAAATACAGAAGTTATAAAATAGGGGTGGTTGCGGCTCTCAAATTTTAGGTCAAACGTCATTTTCAAGGTTATAAGGTCAAATATGGTAAAATAGGGTTTTAAGCTGTTTTCAATAACTTATAAGCTATTATTAAAACAAATGTAACCATTATTGGATAATTATTGACATATTGCGGAAGATGGTCAAGTTCATAAATTGTTTAACTTTAAAGTTTAAAGGTAATTTTCAAGGTCAAATAGAGAACAAACCTGTTAATTATTGGTATTACTATTAATAATTGAAATAAATATAATTTTCATGAGGATAGGCTAGGGCTGATGGTTATGGTGTCAAAAAGACCAGAATTATACTGGAAAGATTTTAAACTTGAAAGTATTTGAATCACTCCTGGAAAGTATTCAGTGTTGGGAAGGATGAGTTCTAGAGTATCAAAATAACCAGAAATGGAGGCCTACTTGAATGTTTTAAATTACATTTAAAAACCGTCACAGGGGGATTGTGGGTTGTCTGTTTTAGACTTATCTGCTAAAGAGTACCATATATTTGGCAATTAAACTTTTCTATGTACTGTAGGTGCAAATTCTTAATCTTATTCAATTCCATTTATAAGGAGTGGATGCGTTACCAACGATTTCCAGTATGACCCATAACCAGTAAATAATGACATGCTGCAACCTGTAAAGGAACAGAAGCTGATTAGATTATTCTCAATAGGTTTTCAGCCACTTTGTTGTTCACTATACCCGACATAGTCTATACTTTAGTATGGTTGCTATTGGAGTTTAAAAGTGCATATAATTACACACTACTTTCATGTATAAGCGCAAAGCTTCCTTGTGATTGACATAGAAGAATACCATTTCTACTTGTTGGCCTTGCATCCTGAAAATCCACCCTCTGTTATCAGCTCATATCATTCTTGTACTGTTCTCTCTCTATTCATTATACTGTAATGTCTGAAAACTTTGCAAGATAACTTTTGTTCTCATCACACATGGAAGTACAGATTAGTACATTGGGACTATCCATTTCAATCGTGTCACTGCTTTTATCAACCCCTTTCCAATGTAATGCTCAAATACAACAACATGACAAAATATCTAGGTAACTTGCATAAATACTTGCATAGTCACCAAATGTTTGACAGCCATGTTTACTGAATCCTTTAACTCATGTTTTTAAGTTTTCTTCAGGAACATCTGTGGGTATTTCAACGCCATCCATCAAGATATGTGAAGTCAGATTTGGCTAAGATAATACAATTGGGCTATGATCATACTCTATAACATTCAACTCCAATGGTTGGTCAGCAGATTTTTGTCAGCTGTTTTTTGTAAATTTTGTTTTGATATACAGTTGCCTTATAGAAATCCGCAAAGGTTTAGAGCGAAGCTTTCTCAGTGGCTCATGAAGTTCTACTGTTGTTTTCTTTCAATAAGCTCTTCCTCATCATCTTTCAGTTCGAAACGATATTGTGTATTCTGTGTGATTCGTGATCAGTCAGATCATGTCATGCAGAACCTATCACTTAATTACAGTAATCGTTTCTTGTTATACCAATGATTAGGTGATCATTTAGAATAAAATGATCACCTATTGTTATTGTATAAAATCTTTATTATTGTTATTAGGTGATCATTTAGAATAAAATGATCAACTATTGTTATTGTATAAAATCTTTATTATTGTTATTCTTAATTAGGTGATCATTTAGAATAAAATGATCACCTATTGTTATTGTATGAAATCTTTATTCTTATTACCTGTAGGTGATCATTTAGAATAAAATGATCACCTATTGTTATTGTACAAAATCTTTATTAGGTGATCATTTAGAATAAAATGATCACCTATTGTTATTGTATGAAATCTTTATTCTTCTTCTTATTCTTATTAGGTGATCATTTAGAATAAAATGATCACCTTGTTATTGTATGAAATCTTTGTTATTTGGTTATCCGCAACGAAGTTGCAGGATAACCTCTTGTGATTGTACGAAATCATCATCATCAACATCATCTTTTTATTTTTCTTCTTTCTTTCTGTATGATTTTTGTGTAACGCTTTTCTCTAAAACTTGCAAACATAACATTTTGTTAACTATGTTAACATTTTGACATTTATGTAACGTCGTCAAGCGAAGCTTTTCATGATGTTCACAATTGCGCAACGTGACGTACGCGCGATTTAACGATTTTCTCGTATTTAACATATGTCGACAACCAAATAACATTTCAACTTGAAACTTTGCAAAAGTTTAATTTATATCATGCGCTAACTTTCTGTTGAAAAAAAATTGCGTGTTTTACATAAAGTTACGCGCGCACGCGCATTTAAAATTTCAAAATGCGCAAAATTAATTTATAATCAACTTTCTACGCGTTTCATGTCGTTTTAAGCATGTCAAAAATTCCCACGCGTGCGCACATTTTTACGTGTGCGGTGCGCACGTAGCATTGAAAACGTATTTTTTTCGCGTGATTTATGTTTTTCCAGCCTTTTCTAGTAATTTTACCAAATTTTAAACAATTTCGACTTAAAGATACGTCATACGAGCACGTCGAATTGGACAATTTGCGCGCGTTTTTTATGAAAAGGTTAAAAAATTCGTTTAAAATATGACTTTTTTTAAACAGTCGTAATTTCTAAACTAGACGGTCAAATTTTTGTGGATGACATATTCTAGAAGTAGATGAGTTGTAGATATCGGATCAGGTATTAATATGGCTAACCGGACATTGTGACGTCGTCGTATGGCCACGCGAATATAAAATTTAGGATTTTTGTATCTTTCGTCATAGCTCATCACATTGAATAGAGCGCATCTCCACTTATCCGTTTTCCATTTTCTCCCCAATTTTGATATTGTCTAGGTCAATCAACTATCTTTCGCATGAGTTAAAAATATTTTAATTTTTTTGACGTCATCATGCCTAAAAATTTAAATCACGTGTGGCATCAATTTCATCTTTACAGTAAATTTTAATCTGTTATAGCTCGTAAGAATAAAATGTGATAATCACGATTAAAACTTTTTCTGGAAGCTATTGGATTGTAGATACGAAATTATGTAAAAATGTTGCCAATTGGATGTTGTGACGTCATCATATGGCCAGTTAAATAAAAAAGGTCGTATTTTCATCTTTTGCGTCATAATTCATTACATTTAAAAGAGCGCGCATCAATATTTCACGTATTCAAATTTCTTCTACACGCTAATACGTTGTTGCTGAGATAATTTCCTTTCGGAATTGCTACCTTTCCGTTTCATTTTAAAACCGTCAACATGTTAAAAATTGCAATAAATAGCGGGTCCCGTAATTTCACCTATTCTACACTGTATGTGATATGGATACAGATTATACTGTGTATACTATATATGAATTTATATATAGATAAAATTCAGCAATAACAACATATCATATTCTTCAGTTCAGGTCATAATGCCAACGTGAACACTTCCTTTTGTCCTCAACCTATCCCCTTAATGTTAATGTTGCACCACTTGCGCGGCGGATAACCAAACTCGTCAAAGTGACGAGTTACATGTCTAGTATTTATTACTTTCTGTACAGATTTTGTGTAACAGATATCTCAACAAGTTTAATGTCAATGATTACCAAAATTTCACAATGTCTTTCAAATACTTTAACTTAGTTCTAATAAGCTTTTCAGCGTGATCACTCAACCGTGACGTAATTTATACGCCATTTTGTGAAATCACATTATAGATCATATCTCCATAATTAATTATCACATATTAACGTAATTCACTAAACGTAAACTTCAGGTCAAGTGTAAAAATATTAGCAAATAAAAACGCACGCACACGTAGGGTCATGCGCGTGAAATCGCGCTTTAAAAATTTAAAAACCTCAAAATTAAGTTTTGATCAATTTAGAGCATGAATTAGGCCATTTGCGTGTTTCAAAAATTTTTTTGCGCGCGCGATACTTAAAAAGCGTAAAAAATACGATTTTTTTTAACAAATCGCATTCTACTCACCATCTTTAGTACATTCAACAAATTTGAGTCAGTTCCGATATAAAATAACGCTATACGAGCAGGTTCAAAATGACAAAATGCGCAAATTAATTGCATCAAAGTGTTGAAAATGGTGAAAAATAAGGCATTTTAAAAATGAAAATAATTCTTCAGAATGCACGATGACTCCCAATTTTTTTAACTTTTTCTGGAAGCCGTTGAGTTGTAGATATGAATTCATGTACACATTTTACGTACAAAATGTTTTTACGTCATCAAATGGCCACTTGAATTTAAAATTAGGTTATTTTTCTCTTTTGTCATTCTTTTTCACATTGAATAGAACGCATCTGTTATTTTGTGCCCGGTTTTCGCTCAATTTTCAGTATGTGATTGCTCAATTAATTGACTTTCTTATGACTTGCCACTACTTTTATTTTGATGACGTCATCACGCGTAAAAACTTGATTAATATAGGTCGTGTAATTTCACCTTCACCGTAAATTTGAATATCTTACAGCTCTTCAGAATTAAAGGTTACCTTGATGATTATAATTTATTATGAAAGCTGATGAAATTTAGATATGAATTCATACAAAAAAAAAGCCTATTGGATGTTGTGACGTTAACATATGGCCAGTTGAAGTTAAAAAGTAGTATTTTCATCTTTTTCGTAAAAGTTATACAAATTTCAAAGAGCGCGTACAGCGCTTCTACGTGCCAAATTTTCTTCCAATTCTTATATTTATTTGCTCAATTCATTATCTTTCGAAATTGTCATCTTTGAGTTTATTTTGATAATTCCATCATACCAAAAAATTGGAACATGATGTGTGTCCCGTAATTTCACCTATGCTACACTGTATATAGATATACAGTATATACTGTACATAATGTATATGGCATATAATAGGCACAACACAGCACTATAAGCGTATAATAGGATGGCATACATCAACATTTTTCGATTGTATGTTAACGTACGTGCATGTTTAAAAAAATATTAATGTCAATAAAATTATAAAAACGATCACCTATAATTCGTCAAAATGACGAATTAAATTCTAGTTATTTATTTCTCTCTGTACAAATTTGTGTAACAAATATCTCAAAAAGTTTAATGTCAATGATTACCAAAATTTCACATTGTCTTTCAAGTACTTTAACTTAGCCATAATAAGCTTTTCAGCGTGATCACTCATTCGTGACGTCACGTATACGCCATTTTGTGAAATCACATTATCAATCATATCTCCATAATTCATTATCACATATTAATGAAAATCACTACACGTAAACTTGAGGTCAAGGTAAAAAATATTAGCAAATAAAAACTTGGGCGTTTCAAGGTCATGCGCGTGAAATCGCGCGTTGAAATTTTTAAAAGCTCAAAATTTAGTTTTTATCAATTTAGAGCATGAAATAGGCCATTTGCGTGTTTAAAAAAATTACTGCGTAAAAACACATTTTTGCGCACGCGATTTTTAAAAAGGGTAAAAAATAAAATTTGATGTATACATCATATTCTACTCACAATCCTTAGTACATTCTCCGACTTTGAGTCCATTCCGACTTAAAATAACGCTATACGAGCACGTTAAAAATGACAAAATGCGCACATTAATTGTACAAAAGTGCTAAAAATGGTAAAAAATAAGGCCTTTTTAAAATGAATAGAACTCTTCAGAATGGCAGGTGACCCCCAATTTTTTTAACTTATTATGGAAGCCAATAAGTTGTAGATATAAATATATATACATATTAGACGTACAAAATGGTATGACGTCATCAAATGGCCACTTGAATTTAAAAATTAGTAATTTTTATCTTTTTGTGTGGGTTATCACATTCAATAGAGCGCATCTCCGTTATTTGAGCCCGATTTTCGCACACATTTTAGTATGTGCTTGCTCAATTAATTATCTTTCTCGTGAGTTGTCAACATTTTTATTTTTTTTATTTTTTTTTTTTAAATTTATTTATTCTGGTTTATTAAAAACAAAGACATGGCAGTACAAAACTGAATTGCGTCCAGTAACATAAACATAAAAAGTATATCAAAAACGAGCAAGATTTACACAAACATCCAATATAAAAATATATATATATATATACAAAATGCATTAAAAAAAAATTAAGAATATACAATTACAAATTTACAAAGATATATATCAAAAACGAGCAAAATTACACAACCATCTAATATAAAAATATATATATACACATAAATTCATAAAAAAAAAAAATAAAGAATATACAATTACAAATTTAAAAACTGCGAGTAAAATTATTAATTATCCGTAGGCCTATCAAAATTAAGAATTTCATATATATATATTATTGCACTATAAGGTCATTGTTAATCAGGAATGGGAGTGTGGATTTCTTAAATCTTTCTGTTCTACATTTAATTTGGGATATTTTGTTTGCGTTTCTGAGAGATCTACCTGTCGCTTCAGCACGGGTATTGGGGATAATATTACTAAATTTTTCATGGACACTCCTCCCAAACTTCAGAACAAGCTGGAGACGACGGTCACAGAGCCTATCAAGAGAAAATTTCTTTAGGGCTGCAGTGTACGAATAGTACCTCCTCCCTAGTAAAATTCTTAAAAACCTCTTCTGGACCGATTCCAGGTCAAAGCTTAATTCGGAAGTCAGGGAGGAGTGCCAGGTTGGACAAGCATATTCAATTATGGGGCGTATGAAAGATTTATAAATCTTAATTAACTGATTTTCTGGTGCACCAAACCTTTTAAGTACCGACACAATATGCATGGCTTTATTGGCCTTGCTAACGATCTCACCAATGTTTGTATCCCACTTAAGGTTATCTTGGATAGTTACACCTAAAAGCTTCAATTGTTTAACAGTCTCAACTTGGACTCCATTATTAGTCAGTAAATCATAGTAACCAGGAGTTTTGCAAAAGTTAATCTCCACTGATTTACACTTATTAGGGTTAAGGGACATGTTATTTATTTTACACCATTCCTCTAAATTACTAAAGTACGATTGAATAGAGTCCTGACAGTTATTTTTTGAGATATCAGCGAAGGTTAGATCGTCGACAAATTTCCACCTTGTAATGCAATCTGATGCCGAGTCATTGACCATTACTTGAAAAAGGCTTGGGCCAGATTTCGTTCCTTGTGGAACACCGCAAAATATAGATGTCCAACTGGAAATAGCGCTACCATAGAGCACTCTTTGTTCTCTACAAGTTAGGAAGCTACAGAACCACGGGATGATAGATTTCCTGACACCAATTGATATCATCTTACTGATTAGTACCTGGTGACTAATACGGTCGAAAGCTTTGCTGAAATCTACAGCAAGAATTCGTGCTTTGTGACCAGGTTTTTCCAGAAAGAAGGTAGTGTAAGAGTCCAATAAGGTAATGACTCGTGCTGATACCTTTGACATTACCAAACTGCTGTTTATCTATAATGGTAGATAGGTCTTCATTTAACCATTTAGTTAGAAAATGTTCAAAGATTCGGATAAACAGTGGCGTAAGCGAGATCGGTCTAATCTGTTCTATACTGACTGTACCTTTTTTCTTTGGTATCGGTATAACGGTAGCTTGTTTCCAAGCTTTGGGTACAATACCTTCTTTCAAAGAAGAATTAAATATATGCGTTCTGCTATTTCGGGTGAAAATTCTTTGATGATAACTGGTGGAATTTCTCCAGGTGGAACTGATTTATTAATCTGCACTTTTAATAGTTGTTGTTTAACTTCAAAGCATAAAATTTGTGGCGGTGGACTCTCAGCTGGGAGGTATGTAGGTAATTCGTCAAGTTTGAGAGGATCCAGTTCACGACAAATTTTTGCGAGGTGTTCATTAATTTGTTTAGAGGCAACGGAATCTGGGATCGGTATTGGGATTATCAAATGTAATTCTTGGTTTGTCTTTACGTTTACCACAAATCTGCTTCACTTTGTCGTACCATTTTCGGGGATTGCTCACCTCAAGCATTTTTACTTTATAACGATAGTACTTCTCCTTAGCTTTCTTTATTTCCCATATTACCTTATTTCTAAGTGTTTTGTAACGTTCATGTTTTTTCTTCCTGATGACGTCATCACGCGTAAAAACTTGAATAACCTAGGTCGTGTAATTTCAGCTACACCATACATTTGAATATCTTAAAAATGACATGTTTCACAAGAAGTTACGCGCGCACGTGCATTTAAAATTAAGAAATGCACAAAATTAATTTCTAATCAACTTTCTACGCTGATCATGACATTTTGAGCATGTCAAAAATTCCCACGCGCGCAAAAAAAATTACGCGTGAAGTGCGCACGGAGCATGAAAATCATGTGTTTTTCTCTTAAATTATGATTTTACAGCCTTTCCAAGTCATTTTAAAAAACATTGACATCATTTCAAATTAAAATGACGTCATACGAACACGTTGATTTAGACCATCTGCGTGCGTTTTAGATGCGAAAGTTACAAAATATTGTCAAAATTATGCCTATTTTTAATCTATTATAGCTCCTCAGGATCATCCACGACCCCCAATTTTTTTAATTTAATATGTAAGCAGATATGTTGTAGATATGAATTCATGCAGAATCTTTACCACTCGGATGTTATGACGTCATCGTATGGCCACACGAATGTAAAATATAGGATTTTTGTCTCTTTCGTTATTGCCCATCACATTCAACAGAGCGCATCTCACTTTTACGTCCCCAAAATTCTTCAAATTTGTTTTAATGTAATTATTTAGATAATTATCTTCTAAAATTGTTATCTTTATATATCCATTTGATGATGTCATCGTGTTAATAATTGGATTTAAAAGATGGGTCTCGTAATTTTGTCTATGCTACACTGTAAACATATACAGTTTATTCTGTAAAATACTGTAATATGGTGTATGCTACATAATAGGTACAATTCAGCACTATAAACATATTTATTTCATTTCATAGGATGGCATAATAATTGTCGAGGTCCATATAGTTAAGTATGTGCATGGATGCGTTTGCGCGGATAACCCGAACTCGTCAAAGTGACGAGTTCAAATCTAGTTTTTTAGTTATCCGCTTAGTAGCGGATAACTCCTTGTAATCGTCCTGTTTCATCATATTTTTTTTTTTTTTCTTTTCTGTATTATGCTTCTTTCCTTCTGTCATTTTTGTGCGTCGCGTTTCTCTAAAACGTGTAAACAGAACATATCGTAACTTTGTCAACATATCGACATTTACGTGAACTTGTGCACCTCCTATTTTTGAATGACGTCAGATTGGCGCAACGTGACTTACGCGCGATTTTATGAATTTCAATGATTGTATCATAGACTAAAAACCAAACATAATTTTGTTTTGACACTTTGTGAAAATTTAAGTCATATCAAGCGCAAACTTTCTATGGATTAAAAATAGCATGTTTCACAAAAAGTTACGCGCGTTAATTTTAGAAAGCGAAAAATCAACTTCTAATCAACTTTCTATGCGTTTCATGTCATTTTGAGCATGTCAAAAATTCCCACGCGCGCGAAAATTTTTACGCACACGGTGCACACGTAGCGTTAAAAACATATTTTTTTCGCGTGATTTATGTTTTTTTAGCCTTTTCTAGTAATGTTACCAAATTTTAAACAATTTCGACTTAAAATTACGTCATACGAACACGTCGAATTAGATAATTTGCACGCGTTTTTGGTGAAAAAGTTCAAAAATTCGTCAAAATTATGCCTATTTTTAAACATTCATAGATTCTAAACTACATGGAGAACTTTTTTTTAATTAGATATTCTGGAAGTTGATGAGTTGTAGATATCGTATCATACATTAATATGGCTAACCGGACATTGTGACGTCATCGTATGGCCACGCGAATATAAAATATAGGATTTTTGTCTCTTTCGTCATAGCTCATCACATTTAATAGAGCGCATCTCCACTTATTCGTTGTCCATTTTCACCCCGATTTTAATATATTCTAGGTCAATCAACTATCTTTTGCATGAATTAAAATTTTTTTAATTTTTTTAACGTCATCATGCCTAAAAATTTAAATTACGTTGGTCATTAATTTCATCTTTACAGTAAATTTTAATCTGTTATACCTCGTAAGAATAAAATGTGATAATCACGATTAAAACGTTTTCAGGAAGCTATTGCATTGTAGATACAAAATCATGTGTAAATTGTGCCAATCGAATGTTGTGACGTCATCATATGGCCAGTTAAATAAAAAAGTCGTATTTTCATCTTTTGCATTATATTTCATTACATTTAAAAGAGCGCGCATCAATATTTCACGTATTCAAATTTCTTCTACACGTTAATATGTTGTTGCTGAGATAATTTCATTCAGAAATTTCTACTTTTGCATTTTATTTTGAAACCGTCAAGATGTTAAAAATTACAATAAAATACGGGTCCCGTAATTTCACCTATTTTACACTGTTTGTGATATGTATACAGATTGTACTGTGTATACTATATGACACAAAATAACAGAATTCAGAAATAACAACATATCATATTCTTCAGTTCAGGTCATAATGCCTTAATATTTTTTTGTGTGCAATATTCTAACGTATGACGTGCACGTGGCGTTTGTCGAGCGGATAACTAACTCGTCAAAGTGACGAGTTTCATGTCTAGTCTTTTTAGTCGCGTGGAAGCGACTCTATAGTTCACTATGTCGGTCGGTCGGTCTGTCTGTCTGTCTGTCTGTCTGTCGGTCCGGTATCACTATGCGTTTTATCGCTTTAAGACATTATCTTGATATCAGTTTAATCTAGCTAGGTCAATTTTTCACAGTATATTCCTTATGGCCAGGAATCAATGTGGTTATGTATTCACGGTGCGCAATAAAAAATTACGCGGTCTACGCACGATTTAACGAAATCACGTTTGTAATCATATCTTCACAACCATGAATCACAATTAAATAAAATGTGGTACTCATAAATTTCAGGGCATAAATCATCATATGGCAATACAATTACGTGCGTAGCGCATGTAACGCATGCGTACGCGCGCTTAACATTTTCAAAATTTATTTTCGAAGAAATAAGAGTACATTTCAGGCAATTTTAAGCGTTTACAAAATTGCCATGAGTGCGCATATTTTTGCGCGCGCACTGCGCGTTAAATGTTATTGCGCACTCTTTTTGCCCGATTTCTGTTTTCTTGACTTACTTTTCAACTCGAAATTACGTTATACGAGCACGTCGAAAGTGACAGGCTACGCACGTGTAAATTTAAAAAAAATAAATGTTTTTAAACATTTCAACATTTTTAAACATGTTCAGTAATTTCGGTCAGTATAGTTCACTATGTCGGTCGGTCGGTCTCTCTGTCTGTCTGTCTGTCGGTCTGTCTGTCGGTCCGGTATCACTATGCATTGTAGCACGCGACTTAATGGCTGTTGGCCTTGTTATTGTTTCTGTACACTATTTTGTGTAACAATTATCTCAAAAAGTTTAATGTCAATGATCACCAAAATTTCAGAATATCTTTCAAATAATATAACTTAATTCTAATAAGCTTTCCAGCGTGATCACTCATCCGTGACGTCATTTATACGCCATTTTGCAAAATCACATTATCATTATATTAATATCTCCATAATTCATTATCACATATTAATGAAATTCACTACACGTAAACTTCAGGTCAAGGGTAAAAATATTAGCAAATAAAAACGCACGCGCACGTAGGGTCATTCGCGTGAAATCGCGCGTTAAAAATTTAAAACGCTCAAAATTAAGTTTTGATCAATTTAGAGCATGAATTAGGCCATTTGCGTGTTTCGAAAAATTACTGCGCAAAAAAAAAATTTGCGCGCGCGATACTTAAAAAGCGTAAAAAATATGAATTTTTTTTACAAATCTCATTCTACTCACCATCCTTAGTACATTCACCAAATTTGAGTCAGTTCCGACTTAAAATAACGCTATACGAGCAGGTTAAAAATGACAAAATGCGCAAATTAATTGCATCAAAGTGATGAAAATGGTGAAAAATAAGGCCTTTTTAAAATGAATATAACTCTTCAGAATGGCAGGTGACCCCCAATTTTTTTAACTTATTCGGGAAGCCATTGGGTTGTAGATACATATTCATGTACACATTAGACGTACAAAATGGTATGACGTCATCAAATGGCCACTTCAATTTAAAAATTAGTAATTTTTATCTTTTTGTGGGGGTTTTCACATTCAATAGAGCGCATCTCCGTTATTTGAGCCCAATTTTCGCAGAAATTTTAGTATGTGCTTGGCTCAAATAATTATCTTTCTCATGAGTTGTCAACATTTTTATTTTGATGACGTCATCACGCGGAAAGACTTGAATAACCTAGGTCGTGTAATTTCAGCTACACCATACATTTGAATATCTTATAGCTCTTCAGAATTAAAGGTGACCTTGAAGATTATAACTTATTATGAAAGCTGATGAAATGTAGATTTGAATTCATATAAAAATTAAGCCTATCGGATGTTGTGATGTTATCATATGGCCAGTTGAAGTTAAAACGTTGTTTTTAAATTTCTTTAGTCGAAGTTATACAAATTTCAAAGAGCGCGCATTGCGCTTCTACGTGTCAAATTCTCTTCCAATCCTTTTATTTATTTGCTCAATTCATTATCTTTCGAAATTGTCATCTTCGAGTTTATTTTGATAATTCAATCATACCAAAAAATTTGATCATGATGTGGGTCCGTAATTTCACCTATGCTACACTGTATATAGATATACAGTATATACTGTACATATTGTATATGACACATAATAGGTACAACTCAGCACTATAAGTGTATATGCATCATGTCATAGGATGGCGTACATCAGCTTTTTACGATCGTATGTTAACGTACGTGCATGTTTAAAAACACCTTGGTTAACCTTTGACCACATAAACTGATCTTAAAACCCAAAACTGAAGATGGCATCCACCCTACTGTTTTTGTCACCCCACAAAGGATACATTAAACGTCACGGTTGAGAAGGTGTTTTCACACAGATCGCGAGGAAGTTTTATGATTATACATACAGAGTAGCCAAACAAGCACGTTGCATTATGAGATATGTTTTGATCGAAAACTTTGACTGGAAGTCAAAGTTATATTTTGAACAAAAAAACGTCTGTATTTCAGTTAAATGATTTTTTTTTCGACTAATTTTTGGTGAAAGTTAATAACTATTATGATACGTCAAAATGACCTACTTTTTTTTTTTAATATTTTGTTAACATTTTTTTGGAATTATTCAAAGGGACAATACATCTTTAAATATTTATCGTATTTATGATGTTTATATTAGTATTTAATTGTTTTAAATATTTTCCTAATGTAATTTAGTATTTAAATGTTGACAATTTCCCGATGCAATATAGTATTTAAAGATGTTTAATTTAACTCATAATGTTTAAGATGTGTAACTTATCTCACCGTAAAATGTTTCAAAAATTCCTGATGTACCCTATAGTATTTAAGATGTATATTATTAATATAATTTATCATATTTAAAATGTTTAAATTTACGGTAACTTAGTATTTAGAATGTATTATATTAAGATATTTTCCTAATGTAATGTAGTAATAATGTTTAATTTAACTCATAATATTCATGGTATTTAAAAATAATTATTAATACTTCATTGGCAGCGCGCCATAAATTAATACGATCGTTCGACCTTCGGCGTACGTCACTACGTGTGTGGGTCCGCTGGGCCGGTTGTATAGCTTGCTAGCTAGGCCTAGTCTAGGTGGCCTAGCGATCGCTGACTTAGGTTCGTGCGTGTGATTGTTTCGTTTTTGCGTATGAAAAAAACATTTCAAAACACCAAGGTATCTTAGGTAATAGAAACCATTGATTAAAGTATGATTTTTCATAGTTTTATTATTGTCGGCAATGTGGGATTCGGCAAACTGGAGTCGGCAACTGGGAGTCAGCAAACTGGGAGTCGGCAAACTGGTCAGATACCAGCAAATCAAAGCCTCTCATAGTATCATGATAAAAAAAACAATACTTCATAGGTTCGTGATAAAAAATCAATGCCGAGTAGGCTATGAAGGGTTACACGTGGGAACGAAGCAGTAATTAATAACTGTACTGTATGTCATTGTCAAGCAATTCTATGCTCTGTGTACAGCAGAACCACGATGTTTAGCAGTTATCAGATTGGTATTGGGTTAGGATTTATCCTGTAAATTTTAGTGTTAGGTTTTTATATTTCAGTTAATTTTGCTAGTTCTTTAATATAATAACATAACATAGGCGATTAGCTAGGGATGCCTATTGTTGTAGGTTGGCATGGAACTAGGCCTAGGTTAGCAAGAAGCTAGGCCTTGGTGAAATTTCTATTTTTTTAATTGCAGACTGCCGACCTTGGCGAATTTAAGTTTGGCTTTTTTTCTGAAATTCGTGGGCTGGTCAAGTGTAACCAATGATTTTCTATCAGCGAATTTTTTTCACAGAACATGCGAAGGAGGTGAAAATCAGAAGTAAAAAGTGATGAAAATAGGGTGCATAGGCCAGCATATATTTCATAAAACAAAAAATTTATTAAAAAAAGACTACAATCTTTAGAAATAATTGCTAGGAATACTGTAAACATAAACAATAAAGCCTGTTTTCCTGGCTATCGTTAACAATAATCAGCGATCTTCTACGTAAACATTGAAATGGTAACGATTTACAGGAAAAGGTACTCGCTATCGTTATCATTTCAACTTGATCGTTTTCAAACGATCGTCGTTGAACTGTTAACGATCAACGACGATAGCGTCGAATAACGTCGACAGGAAAACAGGCTTAAAGAACCCCCAAAACAAATATATTGACTTTAGTGGCCGGATATACCTCGACCCTTTCTAACTGGGAGTCAAGTCGGTATATACTGGTTATATTCCTGGCACGATAACCCTGTTAATAGATACAGTATATGCCGATAATGATGCAGACACAATGCCGGTATCTATACCTGAATCAGCTGGCACGCCTGTGAGAAAAGGGCTACACTTACTTAAATTTGTGAGGATATGTGTACTCTTCTTCTCGTCGTTTGAGTATTTCTTCACGTACACCTGCTGGCTTCACAATGGGTTTAACCTTAGCATATCCAGTATCACTTTCTAGACCATCTAAACTTCTGCTTCTAATGTAATCAAATTTAATGTTATCTATCTTCCTTTTTCTATCTAACTTCAATTGCTAATTTCAAGGCATTTTTCAGTAATTACCGAAACAGTCATAACAAAATATTTAAATGTGCGTTATGTTTGTTTGGGCTTTCTTTCACAATAAACAACATATCGCATGCATCACACGTATTACCTGAATTTGCTTATGACGAATTTAATGACTGGTTAGATTATATTTACATATTAAATAGAATAAGTCACTTTTTTATAGAATGTTTCTTTTCAAAACTGAACTCTGAAAAGAGAATCCCGTATTATAAACAATCAAATATCAGATAATTAACTTACAAGAATTTTGCTTTCAAAAGATTACTCTCTGTGATACTTGGAAATGAAGTATTAGTTTTATGTACATTTAAATCTGCAAAATTATCTTCAAATCCAAGTGAAGACTGATTTGTAGATTTTGAAGACATACTTTCAGATGTGAGATAAAATGAACCTAAAAATAAATTGATATAACAATGTCTATGAGAATATAGTTTCCAATTGTTCATGGCATTATTTTAGTATAAATTTAACAAGAATAAGTGTCAAATTGAATTATTTCAACACATGCTATTGAAATTAAATTACAAATACAAACATGCAGGTAATGATAAAAACTAAAAAATAAAAAGAATGCAAAAGTAAACTAAATATTATTACATTAATGTAATGTATAATTCAAATATTCTACAATAATTACACAAAATGCAAAACAAGGTGCTGAGACCAAAGTTAAACATGTGTTTAATATTTTTTTTAATTAAAACCCTTAATCAAAATTGGCTGTTAAAAATGCAAGCACGTCCCTGATGTCAAGTTGCTTTCTATACCTGTGTTACATCGAGTTTGGTGATCATCATTGCCAAGGTAGTTATCATTGACATAACTAGTAAAACTAGATTCAATCATATGGAGATCATCTACGTAACTAGGTATAGGTGCTGGAGGATGCATTATCCTAGGCCAAGCCAAGTGTCGATTGAAAGCAGTGGTTGAATGTAATGTTCGTTGGCAAGAGTCATTTGTAGGGGGAACTTTGAGCTTACAAGGCCAAGCTAGTATTAATAGTGATAAGCAAAAATATTTTAATTTATAAACAAATATGATTATCTTTTGATCATTTTATTTTTATATAACATTCTTTATCGAGTAGCAACCTGATATTTAGTAGCGCAGAATGACCGGATGGTTTCCTGGGGTGTCATAAGTAAGAATACTCATAAGGCGCCTTCGGTAAATTATTTCAAACGACAAGAACGCGTTCAGGCACGTTTGCTATTGTATTACGACAAAGGTCGTAAAGACGCGTTTGGCAGACCATTTGGGGGAACCCCGTTTGGACGCGTTTATTCACGTTTGGCATGTTGCTCCGCCCCATTGAACGTTTGACTGAGCAGCATTATTGTTTGTCATTTTGTACGATTCCTTCATTGAGGATAATTTCCAGATAATGGTATATTGTTCTTTACACGCCCGCCGTTTGTCAAGACGTACGTTACATAAAAATTACACCTAGGCTAGGACACCAACAAAATATATGCAAGATAAATATATATTCCCGGTCAACTACCCCTCCCCCGGTCAACTACCCCTCCCCCGGTCAACTACCCCTCCCCCGGTCAACTATTCCCCGGTCAACTATTCCCCGGTCAACTATTCCCCGGTCAACTATTCCCCGGTCAACTATTCCCCGGTCAACTATTCCCCGGTCAACCACCCCCCGGTCAACCAGGGGGGGGGGTGGTTGACCAGGTTATTGAAGCATTGTCTTGACGCAAAAATTATTATTATTATTAGCGAACCCAATCTTTACAGTAAATACAGGGAGTACTATATAATACGTTCGACTATCCTATGATCATGTGTGACAATCTTCAGTTTATACCAGGCTATGTTCAATCTTTTACTTTTGTTTACAATAATGAATAGTAATTCGTAAAAGTAACGAATTAAAATATAGTTATTAATTCCTATTATACACTGTTGCAGAGTCATGTTGTTGAATGGTCTGGGTGGTAGTTGTCCGTCCGGGGGGTAGTTGTTGGATAGTTGTCTGGGTGGTAGTTGTCCAGGGGTTAGTTGTCCTACGGAGGTAGTTGTCCTAAAAGATTATTTGCCCTCGGAGTATTGTCCAGGAAGTAGTTGTCCTACGGGAGTATTGTGTCAGAGGTAGTTGTCCGCGGGGTAATTACCCGGGGGGGGGGAGGTAATTGTCCGGGGGAGATTGTTCCTAGGGGGTAATTGTCCGGGGGCTGGTTGTCCAGGGGGTAGTTGTCCAGGGGGTAGTTGTCCTAAGGGGGTAGTTGTCCTAAGGGGGTTGTTGTCCTAAGGGGGTTGTTGTCCTAAAGGGGTAGTTGTCCTAAGGGGGTAGTGGTCCAGGTGGTGGTTGTCCAGGGGGTAGTTTTCCGGGGGGTAAATGTCCAGGGGGTGAATATCCAGATACGGTGTGCTCATCATGGAGGAGAAAATCCGTGGTGTACATGTGTGATTGCATGGACATTATGATTTTCCATCAACATTGTTTGTTGTTATATAGAATCTCATTCACCAAAAGGAATTTTAGGCTACGATTGTTTTAACGCACCATAATAAATAAAAAATGGTGTTTAGTACAGAGGCTAGGCCCAAGTCTGGGATTCAGTAAAGTAGTTAATTCGATGGCTTTTAGCTAGCTAGGAATAACCTAAATCGACCACAATCAATATGCCGGCCGGCCTAGTAAAAAGTAACTAGGCCTAGCCCTAGCTGGGCCTAAAACTAAATATGGTACATTCATTGTGAAAATAAGCTAGCTATTGCATTATTTTAATAACCTACTCAGGCTAGTATATCAACTCCCTGGCTGGTATAGTATAATAAATATATATAGTATAGTATAAGCTTAATACGGTCGAATGGAAAAACAGTATGTGAATAAGGTGCTTATCATCGTTGCAGGGTTAGGGGGTGCAAACAAAACATTCAACAGCCCGATAAATGAGTGAAAAACAACGGGCTAAAATCGTAACTCTGTAAATACTCATCAATTTTATCCATTCAAAAACTAAATTAATGTGCCTCTTGCTAAAAAAAAATGTTTTTAACGATGCAATCGTGTTCTGATAATATTTATGTAAAATTAATTATGTATAGCCAGAATTGCTTATCTAAGAGATTATCATAGCGTTTCCCATGGTTCAAACACCGTACTGTTCAAATAGATTTCTTTCAGATTACCGACGATTTTTTAACTTTTATCTGAAATATAAATTGATATATCTAGTATTTAGTAACGGTAAATAGCGCAATATTAATACTGTCATAATAATATGAAGATACGATTTAGTGATGCTTATAAACGATTGATTCGTGTAAACGTGATTTGGCGCCAAGTAGCTAGCGAGATAGAAGGTAATGCAAAGCGACGATTTGCTGTCACTCGCTCGCGATCAACTGGGCCTAGCTAAATTGCGGTTATTTTTACAATTTGTGAACTGCCGATCGGTTATATAATCATTGCGCTACAAATACAGCATTGTACATTTTATTTCACTTTAAAATCTACGAAAACCGTTTGTTTATGCTTCACCATATTATTAATAGTAGACGTTGTTTTAGCTTCACCGTATAATTACCGTGATGTTTGCCGCGAAAGGGGGTTCCCCGATTAGTTTGCAAGAGTCCGAGATAATAGAAAACGCAACTCTGTGACAAAAACGTGTTTGAACGTCGATGTTTTGTTTGAACTGGCAAGACAAAGGGAAGCCGTTTGCGTGACACAAACGCGCTACAACGCTCCGGCTCCGTTTGGAAAGGCGTGTCGAGAACGTGGTCCTACTCATGAATATTCAATTAGATGCACTAATTAGAACGGTTGATTGTCAAACACGTTTCAACGACGGTCAAAATCGAAACGCGTTCTTGTTGTTTGAAATAATTTACCGAAGGCGCCTAAGTAAGAGGGCAGTATTTTGACTATTTTATTTGATCAAATTGCCAGTGGTTGTGTTCAACTGAATCTGGTGTAATCAGCAAATGTATTCAGATACAATAACATTTTATTTTTATATTGGCAGTGAAAAGGGGGTAAAGTTTGATACTTACTATTGCCTTGACTTTCTTGAAAATTACTGCCATTCTTGTTAACATAGCTTTTGAATGAACTGCCTTGGTTTCCCATCAAATCTAGTTCTGTAAGATATGTACAACAAAACAGAATTACATTTTGAATCCTTTTTGAAACAGTGGCACATAATATTTGGAGAAAAAGATGTCATGTTTTGAGTTTTGTATTATTGTATGACTTGTCAATTGTATGGTATGTTTCAATAAAGAAAGGCATTGTCAAATTAATGACAAAATAAACACAAGGCAGTCTCCTAGTACCACATGGAATGATTGTTACCTCAAATTAAACATGCTAATTTTATGACGTTTTAAAAACAGCCCTGTGACGTATTGTAGTGCTGAGAAATATTGATTCCTTGCACATGTAGTGGTATTGTATGGATTGTGCGAAAGTGATTAAACAAAACTTTACCTGGAAGTTGAAGTTTGATGGGGATTCTATATAGTTACAAAAGTGATCAGATGAGATGTCAGCAAGCATGCGCAACCTATGCCTTAAACATTTACTGACCATGTTGCATTGGAATAATAATAAAGGTGGCCATAAGATATGTTTTGTTGTGAAATTATAAACTTACCAGCATAAGCACTGGAGTTAATATCAAAATCAATAAGGCTTGCAGTTCGCGGCTCTTTAATTGCATGTTTTCTTCGTAATTGTAAATCTTGACTTGGTGCAGATGGATCAACAGGTACATTAATATAATGGTCCATTATAGCATGGGGATTTACGTAACTTGTTGGTCTTGTATTAGGTTGTGCAGGAGATGAAAATACATTTGTTTGAATGAATGGGTTATTTCTTTGTTGTTGAGTTGACTGGGGTGGGAAATTAATAGCTGGTGGATGACCTTGACTTTCTGGTCTTTGAGATTGGGAATTGGTTGTGGTATACAGCATCGGTGAACGTCCTGTTTGATTTGAATATTTGGAAAGCCATTGGAATTGTGGTGAAATGCCTTTGGTTATCTTGGAAATGGAATCTAAAAACATAAAAGTATATTAAGTAACTGTAGCCATAAATAAATAGAATTTAATTTGTCCCTTTGTCGAATTATAGGTGATAATTGTTATAATTTTATTGACATTTAATTTAAAAAAATATGTAAACAGTTGAAAAAAAATGTTAAACAATTCTTAATAATTTGAATGCATTTTATTAATATTGAATATTATTTGTATTTTATACCCGATTAAACAATTAAAATGTAAATACTCACTGAATGTTGAATCCTTCATTTGTGCAACAAAACTCGATGTATTCTGGTTGTAGACAACTTCAAAATTCAATTGTAGATTATTTGTAATTATTTGCATTGGTATATAAGAGCCAATTTCCTTATTTTCTGAAATGTATTAAATATTTAAAATATTAAAAACATTTGAAGAAAACCAAATACAGTTATAAGTTGTCAAAAATTAACCACTGACTTATTTTCAGTTATGGATAATCATCACTCTAGCTTTACGATCAACCTTCATGAGCTAGGTTCCTGAACTTAACCACCCACTGTAACTACTGACAAACAAGTTTTCTACATCTCATTCTCATGCAAAAGTTAATGTAAGCTTTCTTCACCCAACTGACTTGGGGTGGGGTTTGAAAACGAGCTATTTCATTTCTTAAAAATAAAAAGTAACCAAATAGTAAATTGTAAAAAAAAATCGATTACTCCTTATTTAATAATATTTATAACTGGGAGTCTTTGTGAAAGGATTCTGCATTCACAACAGTAAACAAAATTATTAACAAAACCAATATTAATAATTTGACCATAGCTGGTGATAAGCAGGTACAAAATAATTATTTGTATTCTATAATCTATAAAAAGCAACATTTTTTTTATACATGTCCTGTAGACGAATATAATTATATTAAGACTTACCAACATGATAGCTGTATTTAAAGTGTCCTTTAATGGGAATGATGTTACAAATAGTCAGATCTAATCCACTATTGATGTTTCCATTGTGAGTAAAGACGAAGAAGCTGTATTCAATTCGATATAATATTGATATTATTATACATTTCCTAGCAATTCAAGCATGCATGCAGGATAATCAGCGTACAATTTCTTAAATAACAATTATCAAACTAGAATTTAATTTGTCACTTTGACGAATTATAGGTGATCATTTTTATCATTTTACTGAAATTAATTTTTTTCAAAACATACACGTATGTTAACAATAACATACGATCGGAAAATGTTGATGTATGCCATCCTATTATACGCAAGTTATAGTGCCGAGTTGTGCCATATAAAATATGTACAGTATATACTGTATATACAGTGTAGCATAGGTGAAATTATGGGACACACATCATGTTCTAATTTTTTGGCATGATGACGTTATCAAACTAAACTTTAAGATGACAATTTCAAAAGATAATTAATTGATTTAGATATTCCTAATCTTCCTGAATATCCCATTGATTGCTTATCTATAAACTTGAGTTTAATCAGGAGGTTAAAAGCACATTAATGAAATTGATTCTCATAAGGCCTCAGGTAATGATGGTCTGAGTAATATTGTTTTGTCTTTAGCTGCCAAACCTCTTTCTTTCCCTTGTAAAATTTTATTTCAGTACTAGACTCGGGTACCCCGAGTAAAAATGTTGATTTTGTTATGAATGTATTTTGATGGAATCGTGAAGGATTTGTGTTGAAGATTGAGTTCGATGGGATATCCAGTTCAATTCCCTTATCTTGAGTAATGCCAACAAGACCACCAACCCATTTCAACTGTTTTCCTTCTGTTCTAGAGCCTGATCCGGGAAAAAAGCACTATTTAAATACAGATTTTTTTCTTTACATTCAAATTAATTGCATTCTTTTATTCTCTGTTATTGGGTCATCTACATCAAGCCAACCTGGTTCATTTGTATTAGATGGCAATGTATCAGACGAGCATATAAATGAAAACCAGTCATGGGCAAAAACAAATCTGCAAGATACCTTCATAATAATATGTGTTATAATTACCATCAAATCTCACTCTGGCATTTACTACTTTTAGCCAAATCAGAAATCTTCAATTAATATGTTTATAGGTTCAAAGTGACAATTGAAAACAACATTTGAAAATATGTTAGTTTAGAAATGAACTAAATGCATGACATAATTATCCTAGTGAACTCCCGGCTAGTCATGATGTGGAGGTTGTTCGAATCCCACATTACTTAAGTATTAATTATGTATTCTAAAGTACAAATTACGTCAGAGCAGGGCAAAAACATCTAACCAATATTTATTATTGTAATGTAAATAGCTATTCTCTATGTCAATGGTCAATAACTTTACTTCCGGTCATTTTCTAACAAAACATTGCATTACAATAAATATAATGTATGGTTTGAGCAATTTGAGACCAAGGAGAAAGAAAAAGAAAAATAGCATTTCCGGTTACATTTAGTCAAAATGGTCTATTACAACGAATATATATATATATTCCGAGTATTTTGATAACCAAAACATAAATGACCATGACCTACGCTACAATAAAGTAGTGACGTACAGTATATTACTATAAACACAAATAATTGTTCTATTTTATTGAAGGTATTAATACTACATACAGTATTGTTTTTAAACACATTTTATCATTAATATTATATGATAATTCAAAAACAAATCATTGTACCACGCTTGTAAAATATTCATACGCCAAGACCTCGTGTGTCGTCTCTGGCTGGCTCGATTTTCTCCACAGCCTGGAAATCGTGATTTTTCAACGAATTCTAACTTCGCGTAGAATTAATCAATTTTTACGATTTGAAATTGCAGATATATCACTTTTTATTCATGGTTAAACAAATGGTATTATTATTTTATAGAAAAACACATTTTCAAACATTCAGTCACTTCATTTGACCATGATGGAGGAATTTGATCTGAAACATTTCCCCAGTGATTTATTGACACTGCGTAAGGTCGCGCGGCCTATGCTTTTGATGTGTAATGTGATTAGATCGATTAGACTCTGGCAAAACCTGGTTATAGAACCCGTCAAAAGCATCCTTTGACTGGTAGAATGGTAAGAGGGAAAGTTTCGGCATGCAATAGACAAAAAGGTTATGGAGATATGACCAGAGACAACTGAATGAAAATCCTTGTAAGCTATTCTCTATGTCAAAGGTCAATAACTTTGTTTATTTATCGCCAAACGCGATTACACAGTCAATATGATGGTACTCGAGAATTTACTGGATTTTATGTTTAATGACAGGGACACGATAATCACGCAAAAAATACTCAGTCAATATCATCGTACTCGAGGAAATATACGATTTACGATCCTCGCAGCAGTAGTCATGTGATGCAGTTTCAACCAATCACGTTCACGTATTTACATACTTTATATATACCGTATATTTTGGTGTATAAGTCGCACTTTTGACACGCAAATTTGACCTCAAAATTGAGGGTGCGTCTTATACACCGAACATAAATGCCTCACCACACAGATTGTACATATCGTCACCTCGTTGGCTAGGCCTGAGTAGGCTAGGCCTAGCTACAGTGTACTAACGTAACGGCAACCTGCTTCCGCCTAGTTTTCAAGGCATTTTAGCGTGATGTTATACTAAATATGATGAAAAGATTTGTTCATTATGGAGCTGTTTTAGGCGCTCCGATAAAATTTCATTTGTAAACGTTTACGATTGGAATAGGCCTAGGCTAGTATTTATTTATAGTTATACGCACGACCGCCGTACCCCCAGCGCAAGCCCTTCTTGGCGGCCACATGGTGTACGGTATTCGACTAGTATATTCTCCAGTTGATTTAGCATGGACCTAGCGTACACACTTCTCGGATACATAGATACTAATCGAATACGATTGTCCGTGAAAACGTGCGCCCTCTCGAAATGATCGAGCGAGGCTAGCCCACACACGTGCGTGTTACACACACGGTCATGCACTCGATGTTGCGGGTGCAAAACTCATGAATAACAAGTTAGAAAGAACTTGTTGAGGTTGGCCGCGGCCAAGCCTAGGTAAGAAAAAACCTAAATAAAGGACGCCGTTGTAGATATAACAAAATATATTATTACAATAATATTGATTACAATTTAAAAAGACATTGTTTTGATAAAATATAAAGTGCGTCTTATACATCGATGATATAAAAAATACAAATATTTTACTCTCAGTTAGGGGGTGCGTCTTATACACAGGTGCGACTTATACACCGAAATATACGGTATGTAATATAATTCTATGGTCAATACATTTTTAGATGTCAAACTTACGCATCCTCATCCTTTGGTACACATTTAACTACAGCTAGTAGTGTATGCTTTCTCTCCCATGTTGACTCTTGAACAAGTATTGCATCTAATGAGTACTCACAAGTTAAGGTATTAATTACCAGGGAAAATTTTCATTTAAAAATTTTGTTTAGCAATATTGCTAATCAAACTGATTTTTAAGTCGAGAAACATAGTTTTGTATTGTATTTTTTGCTACACAATTTTCAAAATGTGTAGCAATAAGGTTGTTTTGTATAGCTTTTTGCTACGCTACACTGGCAAAAATGTTCCCTGATTACTACTGATATCAGGATATAAGATTGCAATATATAATATCTAATATATTTACAACACAATTATAAACCATATTAACATGTTGGCATGCAGAAAGCATAATAAAAAATATAAAAAAATCAATTAGGTTACAAATTGAAGTGACATCGGTATTCAATTCAGTCTACTCTACAGCAATAGAACCAATTTACAGTAATTATATTAAAATTAATTAATTGAGAATCATGAAAAGTATGAAAATGTAATAGGCAAGATGACATTGTAAAAAAGTAATTTAATATTGTTGTTATGGTTCAGATATTACAGTAAAGGGTATGCTAGCTCTGCTTACTTGCACCTTGAGGAAATTTAAACCTAAGCAAGAGTGCGCCCTATCAGTGTGAGAGTATAAAGTAAGTAATTTATGGATTCTCTCACTCACGCTAATATTCATTTCAAAATGCAAGGATAAAAAATGCCACCTCCTTTAGGAACTATTTAGAAGACATCTGATTAAAGGGGCATTTTCCTGTGAAACAAATGAGGACATATCTTTACACTATGGTTAACCTCTATTCAGGAGACATCCTAAACTTTTGTTGGGTTCTTTAATAGGACCAAAGCTATATACCCTAGAAAAAACCAACATTTCACCTGGTGCAAATACTAAATTTGTTTGTCACTGAAAAGGATATTGCTTTACAGATGGAACCTTCGTTTGGATCTAACAACTGTTGCACTGCTTCATTGAAATCCATCTTTTTCCTAAAAGTAAAATATGTAAATTCAATAAATCCATCTGTATACAGTAAATACTCAAGGGTGGGGATTTGTTCCAAACTGTAACTAACAAACAATTTAGTTTCAATTATCGAATATAGTAATCTATAACTAATAGGCACTTATTTAAAGATTACCTGTAATAATGTAGATTTATTCTATTGAGTATTTTAACAATTGTAAACATTTTATTTTATAAAAATGAACATACATTGGCATTATTATATTAGCAAGGTTAGCATTCCATAAAAGCAGTGCTTAACATCACAAAGACAACCAGTTGCCAAGAAAACCAATACTAAGCAAATCAATTGAGTTGCCAATTGTGTAATTAATAAAATCTCCTTATATGTCACATATACTTTAATTTAATAGGTATTTAGCTCCATCATCAATGGGTTGACAGACCTCCCAACTCTTTTGATAATGGCGAGTCTCCCAAAATCTCCTGCTAAAATATAATTTTTCCCGATAATTTGGATAAACATAAAAAAATATCCCGATATCATCATTCCCGCTAAAATACATTATTCTCGACATTTTTTGCCTTTAATACGCCATAAAATACCCATTTTTACTGATATGTCAATATCTTTCTATTTTTTTTCCAGAGACTTTTCTATTAATACATATTTTTAATTTATTGCTTACACAACATCCATTAAATACAAATAGCGCTCTAATTAGTTGAGATAATTTTCAAAATTTTATAGTGCCGGCCAGCAATAGTGCTGTAGAAGGTGCGCGTTCCTCTGGCGTATTCGTCCCCACGTTGCTTTATTGAAAACACAAACAATGTATTACGATGGAATAACACTTAATGTATAACACACCCTATATTACTAATAATAAAGACCAAGATTCGATAGTATGTAAATGAGATATAAATATTCGGCAATACCGTACGTAAATTATTAATGCATACTGATAGATTCGATAGAAGAGTGCTCGAGAAACGTCGGGCGAGTTCAACATTATTTTTTCCCTTCATTACTAATATATTAAAGTGGGAGATATAAAGATTCAATAGTACGTAAATGAGATATAAAGGTTCAATAAAATACCCATTTTTACTGATATGCCAATATCTTTCTATTTTTTTTCCAGAGACTTTTCTATTAATACATATTTTAAATTTAATGCTTACACAACATCCATTAAATACAAATAGCGCTCTAATTAGTTGAGATAATTTTCAAAATTTTATAGTGCCGGCCAGCAATAGTGCTGTAGAAGGTGCGCGTTCCTCTGGCGTATTCGTCCCCACGTTGCTTTATTGAAAACACAAACAATGTATTACGATGGAATAAAACTTAATGTATAACACACCCTATATTACTAATATTATAATAAAGATTCGATAGTATAATAATAAATGAGATATAAATATTCGGCAATACCGTACGTAAATTATTAATGCATACTGATAGATTTGATAGAAGAGTGCTCGAGAAACGTCGGGTGAGTTCAACATTATGCACTTGTCAATTGTATGACTCACTATACGACCCCCGGTAGAGGTGCGTCATGGGTGCGTCATTTACAAATAATTACTGACGCAGGGGTGCGTCAAAAAACCTAGATGGTACGTCACATCAATGAACAAGGTGTGTCAATGTCCGTCACTTTACCACCCACCATATCATAAACAACATGGTCACAGTGCGTCAAAATGGGTGCGTCATGGTCACCTAAAGGTAAGTCACCTTTTTGACGCACGGGTGCGTCATGGTATTCAAAAGTATGACGCACATCGGACAAATGACGCACCTCTCCCGGGGGTCGTATAGTGGGTCATACAATTGACAAGTGCATTATTTTTTCCCTTCATTACCAATATATTAAAGTGGGAGATATAAAGATTCAATAGTACATGAGATATAAAGGTTCAATAGTACGTAGATTATGATGCAAACGTAAATTATTAATGAGTCGATAGTATGTAAATAATTATAGAATAAAACATTCGATAGCACGTAAGTTAATATTAAAATACAAATAAAATATACATTTATTTATCGGCAGACGAACTTAATTATTATAAAAATATAAAGATTCGATAGTATATGATTTGGCTTATATTTATTGGTTTGACAATACTCATTTAGCTGTAACTCAACTCGCCATAGATATAGGCTAGGCTAGGCCTAGGCCACATGGCGTTGAAAACGACAATCAAAGATTAAAGCGTACAGACAGGGCGTTCCATACAAATGACGATATTTTATTAAACTGGCGGCCGCTTCGATAATACTCCTCCCTATACTACTACTAGGAGGCCCTAGGCTAGTCTAAATTATTTATTTATATGTAGACGCAGCCTAGCTAGAGGCTAGGCCTACTACTAGGCCTAGGCCTAGGCCTAGTTATAGGCCTAAAAGGCTTTTCCCACTTACTTTACATATGGAATACATAAATCGAGAAGAAATTTAGGCCTGGCCTAGAAAGCTGCTTCACATAAGATTGTTGATATAATAATTAATTAATTCTAGAGCCTAGCTAGCCTCAAGTTTGCGGTTTTTCAACTCGCCGACGATCGAGAGAAAAACGACGACGGACGAACGACGAAATTTAAGAATCGTAGAGGGCGCTATTTAGAGTTGCCAGACGGGGGGGGGGGAGCCGGGGAGAGAGCTAGCTAGCAGCTGCGAGGTATATTCAGAGCGTCATTTTGACGACTGGAGCATTCTCTACTTCTCTATTACGGAAGAAAGTAAATAAATGCTCTGAAATAATGAACAAAGGTGGCACACAATGCAAAGATTTCTGGTTAGAATTGAAAGGAAAACCTGTTAAAACTAATACTAATTCTATATTAGTTCCTGGTACAGAGAATACTACAACAGATACAGATAGTATCAAAAACTCATTAAAATCATATTTTAGTAGTATTAACAAACAAAACCATAATACATTTAACAATGTTGATTATGATACATCTGAATTTTTAAAGTGTGACAATGACTTAAATGCACCCTCATTAAAAGACTTTATATTCTCATGTGATAGTGTAAAAGATGCCGTACTTAATTGTAAAAACTAGATGGTATGCTCGCTTCGCTCGCGTACCATCTAGGTCGTGCCCACAGATGGTTCTCGAATACAAAGTAATTTCAGGGTAAAAAATCTGGCGATTTCAAATGCACGTACCGCAGGACTATAATACATTGTCGTTTACAGAAACGAATAAGTAGACACAATGATTTATGTAGTCAAACAAAATTAGCACCCTGGGAATTACTTCCGAAAGAGAAACTTACCAAAAAATGAGTCCAAATTGTTTATTCATTTAAAGAAACCCAATTAGGGTTGAGGGATGGGAAAGAGGATAGGTACAGAGAGGAACAATTTTTAAATATATTCTTTATCCACGTCGACAGTAACGAAATATTGTTTTCATTTTTTATAGGCCTATAAATAATATACCACTAACGGTGACTAAATATAGTAAAACATTTGCGATTTAATACTTTGTTAAAACTGTCACTGTACTGTCATAGTCGATTGAAATAGTAAAGTACATGTAACGATACACCACTACGACGTTTATATTTTTTGTAATTATTAATTAATGCAAACGTTGAGAAGCAACTGTCAGTAATAAAGTTTATTTGTATATTACGTGTGTATATTAACAGTAGAGCCTACCCATAATCACAGTAATAAAGTTTATTTGTATATATTTTTTTACATCTAACAGTATTCACAGTAAGAAATGTTTGTATATATTTTTTTACATCTAACAGTATTCACAGTAAGAAATGTTCGATTCAAATGACGACCAAAAATGGTTAATAGGTATTTGCAGTACTGTATTGTCAAAGTATTGCAAGTTTATTCTCCAAGGGCTCATAAATTTACCTACTTGTGTTAAACCAAACTGGCAGACTGAGAGATTGGAATGTTCCATTCATCGCAAATCAATACATTTGTAAACACGTAAATTAAATCTATCAAAATAGTATTTGTTAAAGAAAATCGGCCTGTCTTCAACATTATGATGCTGTACTCGAGCAGTTCAACCGGTTTTCAGCTATTAAAAACAATTATCGTAGGAGGAGATAGGAAAATGCGAAGCGTCCTCGTATTATTGTGTGCGGGTATTTTTCAAGTTGGACATCCATTAGACAGTGTATACCACGATCCGAAAACACCCCTATTTGGGGAAAATCGTTGAACCTAAATTCGTTTTAATCGTCAATAACTAATTATCTAACTCAATTTAATTAGTAAACAGGGTTACATCAGGTGGTTAAAATCAGTACCGAAAGTACGAACCAACTTTATATACCATCGAGTAAAAATTCTAGAAGTAAGGCGCGATTTACCGAATTTTGCCTCTACGTAAATTTATATATAGAAGATGTCCTTTAATCCCAAAAATACATACAAATCAAAGATAGTTCTTTAATTATGAATCACATGAACATTTAAAAATAGTCCATTTTGAACTTTAATGTGCTGTGTGTGTGTGACCTCAAGGCATGCAACTGAATACCCTCTAGAGACGTGACTTCAAGCAAAGATTAGAGTGATATATATTCTTTGCTTCAAGTGAGAAAATATTTTCCAGTCTGTTGATTCGTGTCTCAACCAATCAAAGGGCGAGAATCCAAAATCGTTCAACCGTGAGCCCTCATAGACTCTCTTTTCCCAGACGTTTTTGGGTCCAGCAGCTGGGATCTATAAATTATAATCGAGTTTACAAATTAGCAAAACTGTCGGCCTTAGATACTATAACTGCTGCTTGCTTTATATCTGAATGATTTATCTCTTATGACGTAGCGGGCTAGAGCAGCATCGTGAAAAAAAAGGAGAAAAAAAAGTGAGAATAATGAAATAGTTATTATTAGGCCTATTATTATTATTATCACAGAAGTATTCAATAATTGTATTAAGCCGTTGAAGATGAAATGAATATTACAGCTTGAGTATATAAAAATAGCGTTTCATACTATGACACTAATGGCCTTTCATAACTATATAAGAATATCTTCTTGCTCCTCAAATTACGAGATTACTGTGTTGTTTGCATCGAAATAATCAGTCAGTTAACTTACAATGTAAAGAGTTAATTTGTCCAAAAGGGCATAGTTGCAGATAGACGTATGTTTATTTACCTCCGCCAAGGAGGTATATGTACTCGATCGCGTGTGTTTGTCTGTCTGTTTGTTACTTGGCCACTTTGATCTGTTCGGTTTGAACAGATCAACATACCATGGACCTAATATAAGTCCATGAACAAAAAGTATGTTGATCTGTTCGGTTAGTGTGTTTGTTTGTTTGTTTGTCATCACTCTAGCGCTCACAATTTTTATTCGAATGACTCCAAATTACTACCATACATGTCCCCTTCTGCAAGGAAGACACTGCCAAATTTGGTAAAAATTCGGACGTTTTAGAATTATTTTCAGACCTGCTAGTGTTAAAAGATAGGACAGAATTTTCAAAAAGCCGGTGAGCAGTCTTAAAGTAGCAAGTAAACTAAAATTGTATTTTCTCGAGAACTACTTGTCCAAAATTCATTTTTGTACAAGAGGCAAGAGTTATAATTTGTGATTTGTAATTTTGAAACATAATTAGATTTAATGTACAGGTTTTGTTATGGGAATAGGCTTTAAAAACCTAAACGTGTGTTTTTCGCGTTGCTGTTCTATTGTTAGTCGACTGAAGCTATTGTTAGTTGAAAAGCTGGTTACATAACCTTTACACCAAACTCGTATACACATGATTGTAGTGAAATTAGCCTAAATCACACAGCATTAAGACACAAACTTCCGGGTGAAAATCGGGTCAAGGTCTGGAGGCCAATTTTGATTTGGCCAAGTATCGCGCTATGTGCGAGGGCTTGTTTGTTTGTCTGTTTGTTTGTTTGTCATAGTGCTCACAATTTTGATTCCAATAACTCTAAATTACTGTCAAAAAATTAACATTACACAAATGATATACATTCTTTATTCTCGTGGGTCTAATCTTTCCATCTCATGTGTTCATATAGTATGCGCAATGAATTATTCATGTTTATTTTGTGACGTTTCAAAAGGGGTACCCAACTTATGTACGAAAAAAAAATCGCTAACAGGACACATAATAGCCAACAGTTATTCCTGCCAGCTTACTCAATAAAACTCGGTATCGGGATTGCACTCGATTTTAAACAAAATGTCTTATCATCAGATCTCCCTATGTAATTTTATAATACTATTCCCCACAATATATTCCGATGCTTTATGGCGTATATTTAATTTGATCTTTATTAATTTGCAGTATAATTTTTATTTTTTAACTACTGTACCTTCACACGCGTGGTCCGTTCCTAAAATAAACAAACAACTAAAATGGCTATAGCCAATAACGGCCAACTTAGTTGAAACCAGGTTGTTGCAAGGTGAACTCATCGTGAACCCGGAAATTACTTCGACCGTGTAGAGTTGAAATTGAGTTGAAAATCTACCGTTGAAATCATAAATTTTGTTAAAAAACTCTTTATAATATCTTCCTAAGATAGAAATATCGAACAATATCGTAATAGTGAAAACTAATGTTATCAAATTTACATTTCACGGTAAATCTGATAGATCAGGTAGGTATCCAAGGCAGAGATTTGTACCAAAGTTTTTCCATTGTGCTCGCCTATGTCAGAATTAACCATAATTTATATATAGATACAATAATGTTAGTCAGTTGTGTATGGCTCGGTGGTCTGTGCTGGTGTGTACAGTATTCAAGTTACCGAGATCGAGTCTCATCTTTGGAAACGAAACGAAATCAAATTTTTTTTTATTATCCGTATAGTTTGTTCAAGTTTATTTCTTAGTATATAAATTATACGCCTGATTTATAAGGAAATCTACGAAATTATGTCTCTATTTTTATGTAACAAGGCAGGTTTATGACATATACGGAACTTTGATTGGGTTAAAATCGGTCAAGGTCAAGTGTGTTTAGGAGGCCAATTTTGATTTGGTCAAGTATCGCGCTATGCGCGAAGGCTAGTTTGTTTGTTAGCAGGATTACTAAAAAAGTAATTACAAGATATTTACCAAAATGAATGTACAGATAGATACCATTCCATTAAATTTTGGGACCATGGTCCCAATTCTGGACTACTTTTTACTCGGGGTACCCGAGTCTAGTACTTACTCATTTTCTCCTTCTCTTCCTCCATCTGGACACTATTGAGTAAAAAGTGCGATTTTTAAAGTACTACTCCTCCCTTATTCGTTATAGTATTGAGCTGGGATTTGGCATGAACATACTACAGGGACATGTCCTCAAAGCTATAGAGCCGGATTTTTAATTTTTACTCGGGGTACCCGAGTCTAGTACTTACTCATTTTCTCCTTCTCTTCCTCCATCTGGACACTATTGAGTAAAAAGTGCGATTTTTAAAGTACTACTCCTCCCTTATTCGTTATAGTATTGAGCTGGGATTTGGCATGAACATACTACAGGGACATGTACTCAAAGCTATAGAGCCGGATTTTTAATTTTTTGTTAATTAATTTGTTTAATTAAGAAGCCACAATGTGTGACACACACCACAGCGTTATGTAGTTATATGGTTATATGCGGATTCTTGGCGTAGTGGTTATCACGTTTGCTTAACACGCAGAAGGTACCTGGTTCGAGCCCGGACGAAACCTATTTTCTTTACTTTCTAACTGTATACGTCTGTATACAGCTTCTTTCGCTGTACCCCGAGTATTGCACATTCGTGCTTGTTAGTATACTTTTCAGACCTGCTAGTGTTAAAAGATAGGACAGAATTTTTCAAAAGCCGGCGAGCAGTCTTAAAGTAACAAGTAAACTGAAATTGCATTTTCTCGAGAACTACTTGTCCAAAAAACTTCATTTTTGTACAAGAGGCAAGAGTTATAATTTGTGATTTGTAATTTTAAAACATAATTTGATTTAATGTGCACGTTTTTTGCTGCGAGTAGTTTAAAAAACCTATTTCTTTTCAAATTCACTCGTTTGATTTTCGCGTTGCTGTTCTATTGTTAGTCAACTGAAGCTATTGTTAATTGAAAGGCTTGTTACATGACCATTACACTAAACTCACATACGCATGCTTGAAGTGAAATTAGCCTAAATCACAAACAGCATTAAGACACACACAAATATATATATATTTTTTCCTGGAGAAATCTTATGTAGGAGAATTTTACAGTAGGCGGAGGTATGCACTCTCGGCCCCCATCTAACAATTTAACGTTCAAATAACGTTAGCTAAATGTTACCGTTACGTTCTTTGAATGTTTTGAAATAACGTCAAATAACATTCAGATGTGGACCCTTTGTGACGTCCGGAGAAAGTTATAACTAACGTTAGTTTAACTTTCAAACAACGTTCAGCGAACGTTAGTTGAATGTTACAGTTTATGTTTTTTTTTAATGTTTTGAAATAACGTTCAAATAACATTCAGATGTGGACCCTTTGTGACGTCCGGAGAACGTCATAACTGACGTTAGTTTAACGTTCAGTCAACATTCAGCGAACGTTAGTTGAATGTTACAGTTTATGTTTTTATAATGTTTTGAAATAACGTTCAATTAACATTAAGTTGTGGACCCTTTTTGACGTCTGCTGAACGTTTTGACTAACGTAGTTTTAACCCTCAAACAAAACAACGTTCAAAGAACGTTGAGTCCAACGTTCACCAAACGTTAGCTGAATATTACCATTATGTATTTTATAAACGTTATTGTTAACGTTGGGTTGTTTAATCTTCAAGTAACGTTCACAAAATGTTCACTAACGTTACTGAAGACACTCAACGTTGCTGAATTTTTCTGTTAATGTGGCCATTGCCAAACAGCTGTTGTGCTCTACTTGTAGTTTCGATATACTAATTTCTGAACCAATCTCGCATCTCACAGGTCACCACAACAAAATCATTAAACAATAAGAATACAAAAAATAGTCAACCTGTATTAATTAAAGGAAATTATTTATTTATAAAGTATTAATTGAATATATCATACAAAAACAATTAAAATATAGGCTTAAATGATTAATAAAAAATCAATTTCTGAATGATCCATCCGTCTTTTGTCTACCCTCTTGCGTGGTCGAATCATAGAGACTGAATTCTGTGGAGATACAATTTTGAATATCTATTGGATTCAATATATTGCACCAACAGCTCAGTTATATTCCATCCTAATTTATTTGTTTGTATCGAGATGCACATCCTAGTAAACGTACCTTCCATTTTGATCCACTTGTTTCTTTAATTGTTTGATGTTTGGTGCATCCGAAGCCACGGTGCATGTAAAAAAGTAGATGACACATTAATGCTAGAGAATGAACAAATTCAAAAGTGCTGTATTAAACTCAAATGATTCATTATTCTGACAGATGTTTTTATGTAGGCTATTTTAATTCATTCCCCAAGAATAGAAAAATTAATCCATGCATCCTAAAAATATAAACACACCCTGAAACATAGATGAATGACATGTTTAAATTTTATATTAACAAATACAAAATTTTAGAATACATTTTACTTTCTTATGCCTATACATCAGAAAAATAAATACAGATAAATTAAAACAGCAAAGGCTCAATCTCCGGGGTCTAATCTGTTACTTATTGAACCACAGATATCATATAGGCATACTGTACACAAAACCGCAGTTTTTAATTTTGCAGCTAATACTAAAAATAAAATATAATATATATATATATATATAGTACCGTAGTAGTAGTAGTAGTAGTAGTAGTAGTAGTAGTAGTAGTAGTAGTAGTAGTAGTAGTCATTATAATATTATGTCTAGACAACTGTGAACTCTTTTTGAAGATTTAAAAATACACAAAAATGACCTATTTTAATGTTTTTCCGAACGTTCTTATAACGTTAGGTAGATGTTATCAATAAAGTTATGTAAATATCATTTTAAAAATTATTTTGAACGTTCTTATAACGATAGGAAAATGTTATCATTAATGTTATGTAAATAACATATTTTGAATGTTATTCTGAACGTTCTTATAACGTTAGGTAGATGTTACCTATAAAGTTTTGTTAACGTTATTTTGAACGTTCTACTAACGTTAGGAAAATGTTATCATTAATGTTATGTAAATAACATATTTTGAATGTTATTCTGAACGCTCTTGTAACGTTAGGTAGATGTTACCTATAAAGTTATGTAAATATCATTTTTTAACGTTATTTTGAACGTTCTTCTAACGTTAGAAAAATGTTATCATTAATGATATGTAAATAACATATTTTGAATGTTATTCTGAACGCTCTTGTAACGTTAGGTAGATGTTACCTATAAAGTTATGTAAATATCATTTTTTTAACGTTATTTTGAACGTTTTTCTAACGTTAGGAAAATGTTATCATTAATGTTATGTAAATAACATATTTTGAATGTTATTCTGACCGTTCTTATAACGTTAGGTAGATGCTACCTATAAAGTTATGTAAATATCATTTTTTAACGTTATTTTGAACGTTCTTCTAACGTTAGGAAAATGTTATAATTAATGTTATGTAAATAACATATTTTGAATGTTATTCTGAACGTTCTTATAACGTTAGGTAGATGTTACCAATAACGTTATGTAAATATTATTTTTAACGTCATTTTGAACGTTCTTCTAACGTTAGACAAATGTTATCATTAATGTTATGTAAATAGCATATTTTGAATGTTATTCTGAACGTTCTTATAACATTAGGTAGATATTACCAATAACGTTATGTAAATATTATTTTTTAACGTTATTTTGAACGTTCTTCTAACGTTAGAAAAATGTTATCATTAATGATATGTTTTAATGATGAATGTTATGTAAATAACATATTTTGAATGTTATTCTGAACGTTCTTAGGCCTATAACGTTCAAACGATGTTATGACAAAAATATTCTGCGAATGAACGTTATTTGAATGTTATACGAACGTTCGTAGTAAACCTAACCAAACGCTAACCAAAATATAACGTTAGCTGAACGTGTTTTTGCTAGGGGAGTGGCTTTCTAGTTTTCAATTGTTTTGTTTAGTAACCATTTAGGAATCATCGTATATGAATCTTAACATGAATAATTATTTAGTTTAGTTACATTAGTGATTTAAAGTTTGACCATGCTTTGCCAGGGTTGATCCCTATGGAACGCCTCCTCTGCCTTCAGTTCACATTTATCATGCAGTAAACACCAATGGTCATGCAGTACACACCAAACATTATGCAGTACACACCAATCGTCATACAGTACACACCAAACATCATGCAGTACACACCAATCGTCATGCAGTACACACCAAACATCATGCAGTACACACCAATCGTCATGCAGTACACACCAAACATCATGCAGTACACACCAATCGTCATGCAGTACACACCAATCGTCATGCAGTACACACCAATGGTCATGCAGTACACACCAATCGTCATGCAGTACACACCAATCGTCATGCAGTCAAATATTGCGTAATTTATACCGCCACCTATCGACAAAATCGAATATCACGTGACGGCTGTAAAACTAAGACTATTTATACTTCTTATTATGGAATTCAATAATTACAATGGCCTCCTAGCCGCGCCTGTGTCTCGCATTAATAAATTATTGTATATATAAAAAAACAGAGCTTATGTGTAGCGGTTAAAATAAGTACAGTATGTCAAGCATAAAGGAAATCTTAGAGTCGATGGCATTAGTTTTACAGCCGTCTAATAAACGTCACTTGATATTTGATTTTGTCGATAGGTGGCGGTATAAATTACGCAATATTTGACTGCATGACGATTTGCGTGTACTGCATGACGATTGGTGTGTACTGCATGACTATTATTATTAGCTAGCTCTAGCTCTCTCTATTCTGCCTGTTCGTTCAAAAGAAGAACGGTTGCTGTTACACATCTTTTGCGCATACTATATGAACACATGAGATGGAAAGATTAGACCCACGAGAATAAAGAATGTATATCATTTGTGTAATATTAATTTTTTAATTCTATTCTATTAAGTACATTGATAAATAAGTATGTATGTACTCAACGGAAACTTTACATAAGCATGTATATTAGAATAAACAAGGCCAACAGCCATAAGTCGCGTGCTCTCAGAAAAAAATGAACTTTCAAAAAGTAATGTACTTTAAACTTCTATGTACATCAAAACAGTTCAAAAAGTACAGAAATACGCAAAGTGATACCCGACAGACCGACCGACCGACAGACCGACCGACATAGTGAACTATAGAGTCACGTGCACGTCTAAAAACGAAATGAAACGCTTCTATTGGGCCGTAGCATCATGAGACAAACTTTTAGTCGCGGGGGATACGCATAAGGTAAAACAAACGACCGATTGAGGGCTCACTACTTTTTAACGTGGATGTAAACATCATATTCTTACTCGTCTTCAAGGAACAACTTCAACTCCAGTTATAGAGTAATAGAGTACAATAATGTAGACATAAGAATTAGCCAATTTGCAGATGACACTGTGTTTTTTCTCAAAGACCAAAACTCAATTAAACCGATTATAGATATACTGGATGAATTTTCTATATATTCTGGACTCAGAATTAATTATGAAAAAAGTAACATTACGAGAATAGGATCGTTAAGAAACTGCGACTATAAAACGCCATCTGAGAAAAGTATTTCATGGACCAAAGGCCCAGTAAAATACTTGGGTGTTAATATTTCTTGTAATTTTAATGATATTTTCAGACTCAATTTTCCAGATAAGGCTAAAAATGCTGAACAAGTATTAAATATGTGGAAACAACGCTCACTTACTTTGTTTGGAAAAGCAACTATTATTAAGTCACTGTTTCTCCCGATATTCACGTATGTTTTCTCAAATTTACCAGACCCACCCGATTGTTTCCTTCAAGATATTCAAAGTAAAATTTTTAAATTTATATGGAACGGAAAACCCGATAAAGTCAAAAGAAAAGTCATGCTTAACAATTTTGACGAAGGAGGGTTAAAAATTTGACAACAAACTTAATTGGAAAAACCTTTTCTCAAATTTACACGCCTGTACAAATGACACTAAGCTAAAAAATGTTCAATTTAAATTTATTCATCGTATAATTTATACAAATACAATGCTCTTTAAGATGTCAAAGGTCGATTCACCAATGTGTAGTTTTTGCAAGGAAAAGCAGGAAACACTGCTACATATGTTCTTTGAATGTGATCTGGTAAAGAAAATTTGGGAAAATGTAAAACAATATATGTATCGAAATATCAACAATAACTTAATTATCACCAAAGAAAGTATATGTTTTGGTTTTGGAAAAACACACAGTGATGCAAACATTTTAATTTTAATTACAAAGTGGTACATATTTAGTTGCAAAATCAAAAAACAATTACTTAATTATAATCATTTATTTCATATTTACCAAAAATACAAGGCAACCATATTATTAGCAAAATGATTATTAAGTGTATTTTTGCGATACATTATTTTGTTTTCTTTAATTTCATTACTCTCTTATTTTTGAGAGAGTATTATTTCGTTGTAATAGTTACGTTGCCTTTATATATTAATTTTGTATTATGTATGTGATGAAATGAAATAAAAAAACAAAACAAAAAACAAAACAAAACATCATATTCTTACTCGTCTTCAAGGAACAACTTCAACTCCAGTTAATAATGGCTCTACAATCACTCCTTCTCATAAACACAGCAAATGGAGATGATAGAAACGCTTGCTTCTGCAACAGCATAATTCAAGTTCTACGAAGAACTTACTCAATTAGAAACCATATTGTGCAAGCTATGACTAGTCATTCTCTCAAATGTGAATTGAAAGATATTTTTCTTGCTCAAGGAACTTCAGAAATAAAAAGTGCTGCTAAAATTCGGAAATTGATTGGTGGGGACTTTGCAGTAGGCACACAGCAAGATGCCAAGGAATTCATGGATACTCTCATTCAACGGTGTTATCCCTCACACCAAAATCCCTTCAGATTCACTATGAAAAATCAGTTTCATGCACTAAGAACTTCTCACTGTTCTTCTTGTGTTCAAGACCCAATAAGTGACAGATCGTTTTCTCTTCATCTGCCTCTTGAGAATGAAAAAGAAACAACACCAGTAAGACTCCAAGAAATGATAAATCGCTATTTCAGTCCAAGCACTGTAAATAAGCGCTGCAGTAAATGTTCAAATCCATCTGAACAGAACTTTACTGTTCATAAACAGTTCACAGAGTCTGGACCATACTTGTGCATTCAACTTTTAAGGTTCAACAATGCTCTTAAAAAAATGAATCATTTTGTAAAGGGTTCATTTGAAATCGCCGTACAGAATGTTAATTACAAACTAATAGCTGTCATCAATCACCAAGGACTATTCCATAGTGGACACTACTATTCTTTGCTGGAGTGTGCTGGAGGATGGTATAAATGTGAGGATGCCAAGTTTCCTGAGAGAATAGCAGAAAATTCAGTTTTCTCTGTTCTCAATTATGTTTACATTTTTGAGAAAGTTTCTGAACTCGGAGCAATCCAAAATCGATCATCAAACACTACAACACAACACTCTACTATTTTTATTAAAACTGCTTCAATTGTTGATGCTCCTGAAAAGAGCTCAAATACACAACTTTGTTCTGGTCCAAGTAACACACACAACAAAGTTAAGACTACAATTAATGTTTTGTCAGAAGACTCTGATGAGGAGGATTTCATTTTCATTACTCATCCTCCTAAAAAAAATCAACATTCTTTTTCCAATTTACCAAAAGATATTAGTAGTTGGTTCAATGATGGAAAAACTGAGCCAGACAGCATTTCAAATGTTTCAAGTGAAGTTATACAAAAAGCATCTGATGCCAAATCTTCAAAAAAAATATCCACCTTAATATCTGATAACAAGTCTAAAAATTATATTGGTCAATATACAGATGACTTTGAAACAAGAATCTACAGTCACAATGTGAAAAGCTGCTTCATTCAACTGGGCTCAAGAGTTGATGAACAGACAAAACTTTCATCTTCCACAGAAACAATCAGCATTTCGTCTGAAAACTCAGAACAAAATTCATCAGCTACAAACTCTTCTGAATCCAAACTCCAAAAACAGCCAAGGAATGGCTTGGGTGCATATACTGATATTCATGGAACAAGAATCTTTATGAAGGCCTGCTCTGTGAACCTAGGACAAAGAATTCAAAGTGATGACTTATCTAACAAACTCACAACCAAAGAAAATTTGGAAAAGTGCATTGGCTGCAACAGAGCATTTAAAAGAATCATTAGACATTTGCAACAAAAATCCACATGCAGAAACCATTATGATCTTGAGAAATTGAAAAGTGAATCAATGTCAAGGAGAAAAAAAAAAGTACAAATAAATAAGAAAAACTATCGTGAAGCAAAAAGACATGAAAATGAAAGTCTGTACAAACAGAAATCTGCAGCAGTAAAACAAAACCAAAGAGAATCAGAGAGGCAAAAAAATGAACAATCCTTTCGGCAAAAAAGATCAAAGGAAAAGCAAAGTGAAAGAGTTTCAAAGAGTCAGAAGAATGAAACTTTGTTTAAACAGAAACTAGCAGAAGAAAAACATAAGCAAAGAGAATCTGAGAGACAGAAGAATGAAACGTTGTTTAAACAGAAACTAGCAGAAGAAAAACATAAGCAAAGAGAATCTGAGAGACAGAAGAATGAAACTTTGTTTAAACAGAAACTAGCAGAAGAAAAACATAAGCAAAGAGAATCTGAGAGACAGAAGAATGAAACGTTGTTTAAACAGAAACTAGCAGAAGAAAAACATAAGCAAAGAGAATCTGAGAGACAGAAAAATAAAACAGCTTTTAAGCAAAAAAAGGCAGAAGAAAAGCAAAGTGAAAGAGTTTCAAAGAGTCAGAAGAATGAAACTTTGTTTAAACAGAAACTAGCAGAAGAAAAACATACGCAAAGAGAATCTGAGAGACAGAAGAATGAAACTCTGTTTAAACAGAAACTAGCAGAAGAAAAACATAAGCAAAGAGAATCTGAGAGACAGAAAAATAAAACAGCTTTTAAGCAAAAAAGGGCAGAAGAAAAGCAAAGTGAAAGAGTTTCAAAGAGTCAGAAGAATGAAACTCTGTTTAAACAGAAACTAGCAGAAGAAAAACACAAGCAAAGAGAATCTGAGAGACAGAAGAATGAAACTATGTTTAAACAAAAACTAGCAGAAGAAAAACACAAGCAAAGAGAATCTGAGAGACAGAAGAATGAAACTCTGTTTAAACAAAAACTAGCAGAAGAAAAACATAAGCAAAGAGAATCTGAGAGACAAAAAAATAATACGGCTTTTAAGCAAAAAAGGGCAGAAGAAAAGCAAAGTGAAAGAGATTGTAAAAGACAAAAAAATGAAACAGCTTTTAAGCAAAAAAGGGCAGAAGAAAAGCAAAATGAAAGAGAGACAGAGAGACAAAAGGATGAACAGTCATTCAAGTTGAAACGTGGAGATGAAAAACAAAAAGGTAGACTGAAAGGTGCTGATTCAGCATTCAAACGGAAACAAGCATTTCTTGAATCAATTCGAGATGGTAGGACATACATATGCATTTCATGTCACCGCAAGTTATACAAGAATGGTGTTCATGCCTTAAGAAGTGATTGGGAATCTGAGCTAGAAGACCATCATCCCGGATATAAAGAGAAATGCCTTGGACCAATAATAAGAAAGAAAATGCCCCGTCCTCACAAACCTAACTCTCCTGATGATCAAAGTTCTGACTTTATTTGTTTCACTTGCCATACATATATGATAAAAGGCAAAATGGCTCCGATGTCCAATCAAAACAATTTACAATTAGTAGACATCAGCAATCATCCCGAGTTGAAATTAAAAGATTTGGAAAACCAGCTGCTTGCTCGGAACCTAATCTTTCAAAAGATAAAACTTTTGCCAAAAAGTAGGTGGAATGCAATGATTGACAAAACTGTCAATGTGCCTATACCAGAAGAGGAAATAAGCGACACAATTGAACACCTCCCTCGAACTCCAAAAGAGGCTCATGTTATACCAGTGCAGCTGAAAAGAAAAAAGAGCATGAAAAACACAGGAATATGTTAACTGTGAAAAAATCATTAAATGCAATGAAAGAATGAAAAGCATGGGAAATCGTTTCTATCAGGATGTAAATGCAAATCTTGAAGAATACACAAAGAAATGTCATGAGGCAGATGATGAGAACTTTCTCTTCTCATCAGTAAGTAAAAAAGATGCCAGTAAAGAAAATCTTCATGCAGAAGAGGCTTTCAGTGATATGGATTCATTTGAAAAAGAATTGTTTGAGCCTAAGTGTGACAATCAAGATGACAGTGACCAGAACCCTAGTGGAGGCTATGAGAAAGTGTCAGATGGCCAAGATGAACAAGAAAATAAAGAAGAAAAAAAATTCATTGAAAAAGACTCCATCAGGAAGCACCAATTCAATTATAACTCCAGCAGTTGCTTTGGGGAAAATATGCCAGAAATCAGCGCTAAAAATAAAGTTGATGATTACAAACCTCTTGTCTTAGCTCCAGGAGAGGGAAAAATTCCTACAGATTTTCCTGAAAACTGGGAAGCTTTATCATTTCCAACTCATTTTCCTAATGGGAGAAATGATAAAGATGAGGAAAGACAAGTTAAGCTCAGAGATCCATTTTACTTCACTCAAAGGGCAATGAATTATGACCCCAGATTTGCAAATGATCCAGCTTATATCTTTGCAGCTAATGCCTATACTGAAAAGAAACAAATCAACAACAATATCAGTTTGGCCTTTCAAAGAGGAAACAAGAGACTCTCTAGTAGTGGTCAATTAACCTACACATTAGATGATCCACACATGGTTCTTGATGGAATAAAAAACACTCCCAAATACTGGCAAAAGGCAAGATATGAGCTGAACGCAAAAGTTGAAAATCTTGGACCTTTTGACATGTTCTTTACATTGTCTTGTGCTGATATAAGGTGGCCTGAAAACTTTACATCCATATTAGATGGTCACAACTTAATCTATGAAAACACACATGGTGAGGAACCGTTGATGGACAATTGACCACTAAAACTACAGAATTGAATTCCAGTTCAGAGGAGCTCCACATACACATGGAGTTTTATGGGTGGACTGGAACAAAGTAACCCAGATTCCAAAACAGCATGTTGAAAATTTCAAACAAGCCAAAACACTGATAAGATCCAACAGTGAACTGTCTGATCAACACAAAGATTCTATGGCAATGATAGCGGATCATGCTATATCTGTGTCACTGAGAGATTCCTCTGTGTCTGAAATAGTGAAAGAAGTGCAAGTTCATCACCATACTAACAAAGCCTGCCGAAAGTATGGAACAACTTGCAGATTCAACTTTCCTAAGTTTCCAACAAGAAAAACTTTGATAAGTTCACCCTCTAATTATGCTTTTAACAGTGAAGAAGAGAAAAACTCAAAAATGACAAGGTACAAAACAGTCTTAGATGCCGTAAAAGAGATCCTAGAGGATGATGATAAGATGAAAAAAGTGTGTTCACACAAACAGAAAGAACTGCAAACACTTGTTAATCTTGACAAAGACAAATGGAGAATAAGCCAGATTATTCAAAATGCAGAATATAACAACAACAAACACTGTTCTGTTCCAGCTAATTTACATCATCATTTTCAATGAAAAATCAAGGAAAATGGCATGGCAGATGTTATTCAAATCAAAGCTGTACATGATGCAATGGCAAACAACAAAATTAAAATTGATGAGCTGTTAGAAAAGAGAATTGAATTCATGGTAACTTTTCAATTGAAAAGTTTTCTGATGTATGCTCCAAATTGGAGGAATATGAAAATGCTTTATCTGTCAACAATCGTGGATACATGCCTTTCTATAAAAGAGATGTTGCTGAAATAATGGTCAACAGCTACAATGCTGAATGGATATCTACATGGAATGGAAACATGGACATTCAGTTGTGCCTTGACTTTTATGCTATCATTACATACATAAGTGACTACTATTCCAATGATGACTCTGGAACCATGGATATGCTCATTAATGCTCTAAAAGATGCATAAAATGAGGATTTAAGGACCAAATTGAAAACGGTTGCTTCAGTGTTTCTTACACACAGACAAATGGGGGAAAGTGAAGCTTACTAAAGACTTCTCCCACACATGCATCTGAAGGACTCAAATATTGAGGCAGTTTTTGCCCCTACTGGATTTAATCCTAGTAATTTTCTGAAAAGAATTGATGATGATGCTCAAGTTGATGGTAAAAATCTCATTGAAGTAGAAGGTCGTGAAGGAAAATATCAAGAAAAGGCTTCAATGTATGAAAAGTATCTAAGAAGAGATTGTAATTTGCAACCTGAGATTAAAGACCTATGCTATGCTCAATTTGTTAAGCGATACAAGTCCTTCAACTACAAGCAATTGGAGTCCTCAAAGATGTATGACATAAATGAAAATTTAATCATAAACAACATCATCGTCACTGAAAGAATAGAAGAGAATGAGAAAGTCAATAATCTTCCTATATACATCAGGATCAAAAACACTCAACATGATGAGCCATCTTTTGTCAAGTTAAGAAGAGAGCTTGTCCTTCGTTGTCACAAATTCAAGAAAAGCAAAAACCTCCATGAACATCTTGTCTCTGAACTTCAGTTATTCCATCCACATACAAACAATCCCATGGATGGTCCAAGCTACACTCTTGAACAAGAAAAAGAAGACCTAAATGCCTGTCAAAAAACATTTAGTCAATCAGAATTTTACAAGGTGAAAAAAATGTTAATGCCGTACTTAGAAAATGTTGAAAAGGGTATGGAATCAGCGCAAGAAATGAGGAAGGACATTGGGGATGTCCTTGATCCCCAAAATGAGCAAGATAAAGCTGAATGTGAGGAAATTGGACTTGAAGATAATCCTGAGTATGCAGCAAAGGATTTTGAAGGCCTTTTTGAAACTGAGGACCCCACTCCATCAACTGGATTATTCAAGAGAGTTACACCAAGCTCAGATAACACTCTCTTTCCACTCATTCGACAAATGGATGATGCACAAAGACTAGTGGTTAATAAAGTAATGCAATACATCAAAGAAACAATTATCTCCAGAAAAGAACCAGCAACAATCTCTGTTCCAAGGTTTATAATCCAAGGTGGAGCTGGTGCTGGAAAAAGCTCCGTCATTCATGTGGTAGTGCAGTTAATGGAGAAACTCTTAAGACAATCTGGAGATAATACTGACAATCCTTATGTTCTTCCACTCTCATTTACTGGAACAGCGGCAGCAAACATTGATGGAATGACACTGTATAGTGCCTTCAATTTCCCATTCAACAATCAGTTTTTATCTTTACCAGACAAATTACGAGACAAAAAGAGAGATAAGCTGAAACTTCTGAAAATGATCAACATTGATGAATTCAGTATGTTGAAGGCCGACATGCTCTACCAAATTGACCTTCGTCTACGCGAATTGATGGAAGCTTCAAAAGAGGCTTTTGGAGGTTGTGCAGTCCTATTGTTTGGTGATATTCTGCAGTTGAAGCCTGTAATGGGAAAATATGTGTTTGATTTGCCTATATCATCAGACTACCACGCCTCTTTCTACATAGAATCACTATGGAATACCTTCAGAGTCATTCATCTGTTAACTAATCACAGGCAAGGTGAAGATCATGTCTATGCTGATCTGTTAAACAGAGTAAGGACTGGAAGTCAGAATGAAAATGATATCACCGTACTGCAAGAAAGGGTAAGACCTTTAAACCACCCTGACATTCCAAAAGATGCCCTTTTTGTAACATGTACAAACAAAGATGTAAATATTATAAACAACACCAAATTGGAAGAAGTGCAAGAGCAGTAAATAGATATTCCTGCACAAATCTGCAGTACGGCTCAAAAAGAACCAAAATTCAAAACATCCAATGATGGTTCTATTTTCAACACTCCCCTTCAAAGGCATCTACAACTCAAAAAAGGGGCAAAGGTTATGTTGACATACAATGTCGATGTAATTGATTGTTTAACAAATGGAGCAATGGGGGAAGTTGTTAGTTTTATTTTTGACCAGAAAGGCAGAGTCAAAACAATTCTAGTTCATTTCAACGATGAAAAAGTTGGAAAAGAAAGACGCCTCAAATATGGTAGTTTGCAACAACAGTATCCTGGTATTCATGTTACCCCTATTGAGAAAATCGAGTTTAAATTTTGTTTATCAAAAAAACAAAGTGGTAATCAGATGTTAGCTGCTGTACAGTTTCCCCTCAAACTTTCCTTTGCCTGCACTGCTCATAAGATGCAAGGAGCAACCGTGGCCAAGCCTAACTCTCTTATCCTTGATTTAAGAGGTGTTAGAGAGCCAGCCCAAGCTTATGTCATGCTTAGTCGGGTACAGGCAATTAGTCAACTGTATATAATTGAAAAAATTCCATCTGATAAACTATATCCATCTAAATTAGCAATGACAGAGCTTAAGAGCCATTGTCTGTAAAAATCAAAGATTTGGTGGCAGATGTAAAAAAATGGATTTCTCTCAAATTTTTACCATGAATAGACATTTCAATAAAAAGCATATCTACAACATTCATTTTAATTTTTAGCCTCCGTTGCCATGACAACGGTCAATTATCCAAATTTTGATGTTTTTGCCATTTTTCACAGATTTTCTATAGTGAAAAAGTACAAACTTGTATACTTATTTTAACCAAAAATACTTACATTATACAGTTTTTGTTTATAGCAGTGTAAACAACATGTATTGAGTTCCATTTAATGTAGAAAAAAAATTAATTACAAAATGGAGTTTGGTTGATACCATTATTTTAAAAAGGGGTGTTTTTAAAAAATATTTTTTTTATAAAAGTATACCTCATAAACGTACCTATAACTTCCAAAGTGGTGTTTTTAAATCAATGAGGTTTTTTAATTTGATAGTCAATAGGTTTTTCAACAATAATCACGAAAAAAACACTGGGGTAAATTTCGTACATAGGTTTTGTGTTGCCAGGAATATACGAAAAATGCAAAAAATATAACAAAATATCAACAAACAAAACACATGAAACACAATTTAAATATGGCTAATCCAATAATAAAATGTATATATGGCTTGTCATATTGCTACTAGAGTCATACAAATAGTTTAGATAAAATAGGAGAATGTGTTGCCAGGTTTATTTCAAATAATTGCCAGAAAAACAGTATTTTGCATTGAAATATTTAGTTGATGGAAAATAATGTTAAACTTGGAAATAATTGAGTCAATGGTTTTTATAAATTTTTAAATCTATTTTGTGTAAAGAGATACAGAAAGACCTCCCAAAAAATCTGACCTTGTAAATAGGTCATTTGAGGTCAAAAGGGGTCAGATTGCAAAACAGGACAGGTCCCCACTTTACTACAACTATTAATGTTTTATCAAAATTTACAAGATAGTTCATAACAATTCTCAACAATTTTCATATTTTACCTATAGTGTTACCTTAGCAACCATTTCTATGTGTAACTAAGGAAAGTAATTTTTAAAAAACGTAAAAAATGGCGTTTTTATAAATACAAAGAATTGATTGCATTTGTACATGTTTCTCAATTTTACTTCTACTGCATTCCATTAATGACAAACTTGACCTTGTAAATTCATTCATTTTGAGGTCAACATTTTACCATAGTAACTGTTTCTATGCGAAAATTTAAAAAAAATAAGGGGTTTTTCATAAATAAAAAACATTTTTTCTACATAGTTTTACATTTCTACTTTTTGCCAAATTTACTGAATCCTAATAATCTCAGAAAGAAAGTCTTGACGAATCTGAATAAAGGTTAAAAAAAATGACCTTTAGTGTTATCTTAAACCTGTTTACGTAACAAATGATATTTAAAAAAAAAATTAAATATGGAGTTTCATGAAAAAATAAAAATTTTACATATTGAGGTCAAATGACATCAACATTTTACCTATAGTGTATTGTAGCAACTGTTTCTATACGTAACTAAGTACAATATTTTTAATATGGGGTTTCATGACTACAAACAATTGATTACATAGCTTTACTACCTTTTCCCAAATTTACTTATCTACTGAATCCCAGAAAATGTCTGACCTTGTGAAAGGGTCATTTTTTGGGTCAAGTTATGTCAAAATGAATTATTTATGTTATCTTAGAACCTGTTTCTATGCGTAACTAAGGATAATTGTTTTGTTAAATACAGTTGAACCTCCCGTAAGTGGCCACCCTCGGGACCTGGAAAAGTGGCCGCTTACGGGTGGTGACCCCTTACGGGAGGTTCTGCCGATAAAAGGCCAAAATCACCTATTATGGCTATATACGATATTCTTAACGAAACGAGCCTCTCAATTTTCCAGCTAATTGTAGGCATATTATTATTTATAATCATGTGGTTTAGTAATTTTTAGCTTTTTTAGACAAATTTTAAAAACTTTTATCATATGAAAAATGGTCGGTCAAAATCTGTGTAGTTTTCTCATCTCTTCACAGTAATGTTTTTAAAACCTCTTCAAAATAAAGCTAATATATAAAGAAATACAATAAACATGCACCTCTAATTCATAGGTCCATGCAATAAGTATCACATTTTTCGATTGGCCGCTTACAAAAAATCTCATTTTTAGTATAAAAAGGTGCTCGCAGCTGCTTACGGTAAGCACCAAATGCACTAATTAGATAGGAAGAACAAACAGGCTTTTCAAAGTGCGTCCGTTAAGGGAGGTGGCCGCTGTAAATCAAATATGGGGTTTTCATGAATAAAAATAATCACAGAAGAAAGTGCTTACGAATATGACCTTGTGAAACGGTAATTTGAAAAATGCAAATAAGGCATGCCTGCTAATAATCTACAAATTTAAATTTGTATGAGATAAATATGCAAAATCTAAAGAATATCTCATTTTTAGTTACCATAGTAACTGTTGCTATGCATAACTAAGGGAAATTAAATAATTATCAGATAATTATTAATTAATAATTATTACTGAATCCAACCATCACAGTAAATAAAATATAGAATTTAAAACCAATATTTAATAATAAAGTGTGATATTTTACATGCTGACCTTCAATGAAATGAAATTTCAAATCAGGGCTTCAATATTTGTTATGTAGCATTAACATACCTGAGTATATCATTGACTTTTGATTGGTTCTATTTTGGGGAGGGAAAAGTGGTGGATCCAGGACTTTTAAATAGTTAGGTGGTTGAAGGCGATGGTCTAAAAACTTTACTTTATGTCCTATCTTTTGCATTGCAATTTTTAACTTGGGGTGGGTGGGGGCTTGGAGAAAAGGGGGAGGTGGTTGGATGGAGGAGTTTGAATCCGTCTATTCATTGGGGCGATAGTAGCGGCAGTGTGGGTGGTGCTTGAATGCATGCATTTGACACTCTATAGTGGATGATCGACCAAAGTGTTGCAGTTTATCTTGTTGTGGTTATAGTCGGGGTGGGGGTGGGGAGGGGTGGTAGTCAAAAGTGGTGGTGGATGGGCATATGGGATCTGCTTAGGTTAGCAAATAAAAGAAGTAAACAAATGAAAGAGGAGCTTCAAAATAAGAGAGGAGTAATCTGTTGCAAAGATTAAAATTCACAACGATCTGATAATTTATTCAAATTTCCAGAGGATATAACCTATAAAATGACATTAAAACTGGGAATTACAGAATCTATAATTAAAAATTAATTTTTTTTCTCACAACACAACTAGAACTATATAAAACATTAAGAATTTTTCTGACCAAGTTTCAAATCAAATAATCAAAGAAAATAAAATGTTTTTACTAATATACCATGGTTTTTTTTATATAAAAATGCCTATGTTTCTCGCAACACTGCTTGTAGATTTTAAATTTACCCCAGTATTTTATTTTAGAAATCAATTATTAAACATTAGAACTACCTATTTGTAATAAATCAGCTAAAAAAATACACCACTTTGGGCGTTATGGTGAAGTAAAGTTTAGTTGCATTGAACAATTTAAAAAAAGTGAAAAACACCCCTTTTTAAATAAATGGTATCTCCCAAAGTATGAAATAAAAAAAATAAAAAAATTTGAAACAGGTACACAATGCATTGTTATTATGCATACACTAATTATTTTTTATAATTAAATGAACAACACAAAAATATCGTTCATCAAAGTAGTGCCAATATCCATTTTAAAAAACCTTAAAAAAGGACAAAATTTGTCAAAAACACAAATTTGGCCGTTGCCATGGAAATATACGTTTGAAATAAAAAATACTTCATATTTGATTTCTCTCAACACATATATAGCCATGTACAAAATTTGAAAGAAATCCATTTTTATGAGTCTGCCACTTTTTTTGATATTTCTTTGATTCTTACAGACAATGGCTCTTAAAAGGCTTTCTGATATCTCCATGAACAAAATTGAATCACTTATCAGGAAGAGTATTGGTATCTCAAGCTTAAGTATTCGGTCTTTACCTGATAAAATCCATGATCTTAAAGTAGACTATACATTGAATCTGTCTATGGTTGTCTGTCTACAAGAAACATGGTGTGAAGATGACTACTCCAACGACCACTTAAATATTGATGGATATTATCTGCACTTAACCAATCGTGGAAAAGGAAAAGGAATTGCTACCTATTTCAAAAAAGGTTTTTATCTTTCTGAAGAAGTAAACAAAGAATTATTTCAAATGACCAAATGTTCAAGTAGATATCTGCATGTGATAAACGTGTACAGGTCTCAAAATGCTTCCTCTGCTGAGTTTTTACAGCATTTAGACTCACTCATTGATGATTGTGAACAGTGTTATATTGTAGGTGATTTCAACATTGATATCTTACGTACTGTACACCCCATTGTAACCTGGATTTTCTCAAAAGGTTTCAGTCAGTCTGTGCAATATCCAACCCATGAAAAAGGGGGACTTATTGATCATGTTTACATCAGATCAGAGAGAGGTTTTGAACTCTTCACACATTGGCCTTACTACTCTGACCATGCTGCAAACTGTCTTGTTTTGCATGAATAAAATGTTATATAATATATAAACTTTGCTCTTGCTGTTTCTTGCTGTTGTTCTTGCTCTTTTAATAAACAAGCATAGTGAACTCTTTTCTCTTAGGAAGCTTAGATAGAATATTAAATGACACAACAGCCCGCATATAATAACTTAGAACAACTTAGAAATGTAATGCCTTAGAAAAGCGATACATCAAAACAGTTCAAAAAGTACAGGAAAGCGATAAAACGCATAGTGATACCGGACCGACAGACAGACAGACCGACCGACAGACAGACCGACCAACCGACCGACATAGTGAACTATAGAGTCGCTTCCACGCGACAAAGCGATACATCAAAACAGTTCAAAAAGTACAGGAAAGCGATAAAACGCATAGTGATACCGGACCGACAGACAAACAGACCGACAGACAGACAGACTGACAGACAGACCGACAGACAGACGGACCGACCGACATAGTGAACTATACTGACCGAAATTACTGAACATGTTTAAAAATGTTGAAATGTTTAAAAACATTTATTTTTTTTTAATTTACACGTGCGTAGCCTGTCACTTTTGACGTGCTCGTATAACGTAATTTCGAGTTGAAAAGTAAGTCAAGAAAAAAGAGATCAGGCAAAAAGAGTGCGCAATAACATTTAACGCGCAGTGCGCGCGCAAAAATCTGCGTACTCATGGCAATTTTGTAAACGCTTAAAATTGCCTGAAACGTACTCTTATTTCATCGAAAATAAATTTTGAAAATTTTAAGCGCGCGTGCGCATGCGTTACATGCGCTACGCACGTAATTGTATTACCATATGATGATTTATGCCCTGAAATTTATGAGTACCAAATTTTATTTAATTGTGATTCATGGTTGTTAAGATATGATTACAAACGTGATTTCGTTAAATCGTGCGTAGACCGCGTAATTTTTTATTGCGCACCGTGAAAACATAACCACATTGATTCCTGGCCATAAGGAATATTCTGTGAAAAATTGACTTAGCTAGATTAAACTGATATCAAGATAAGGTCAGAAAGCGATAAAACGCATAGTGATACCGGACCGACAGACAGACAGACAGACCGACAGACAGACCGACAGACAGACAGACCGACCGACCGACGTAGTGAACTATAGAGTCGCGTCCACGCGACTAAAAATGTACATACTGTATTTTTGTGTAATGTAATTTTTTAATTTTGCTGACTTACTCGGACTGTGTCATACCTAACAAACACACAAACGTCACACACACCCACACAGTACTAACTAGAAGATATAGACATGGGCTTTAGAGACTAATAATTTGGCCTAATAGTATTAATAGAAACTATAATTTTAACACGTAATTCTTTAGTAATAAATTCTATTAAACAACACCATAAACTAAAAAGGCTGATTATTTGAGCAGGGGTCGTCAAACACACGGCCAGTCTGTGGTTCTTTTTTGGTCAGCCTGTGGTCCCGAGGGCGCTAGACATTTCGGTCAGCCAGAGCCATATATTGACGCGCGAGCAGGTACAGTAAATGTTTTTCTCCCAAACTATAGAGGGCGCTACCCAACGTTTATTACCAGAGCCATTTGAATATATTATTATTATTGTTTATTACCACAGTTTTTCAATCATAATTAATTAATAGGTTTTATAGGTCTATAAGAATGATTTAATGTTCTATTAAAATCGACTCGGTTAAGAACCAGCAATCTAAAATCATGAATATATCCTCTTAACATTTATTATTTCAGTTTAGTTTCATTGACATTTTGTTTTTTTTGTATATTAATTATCATTAAAAATTCAATATTTGAATCGTCATCTTTGGTTATTAGTTTAGAGATTGTAAGCAGCCAGTGTGTAGTTTAACAACACATAAAAACAAAATCAATTATTTTGAATTAAATCTAACATGGTATTATAATAGTAAAGCAGCCAAGAACACAAACACAATTTATTAATTCATTTTAAACTTTATTTAACTTTTTTTTGTAGTTTAAGCTCAACATTGGTATGGTCAATCCATTGTAATAAACGTTGCATTGACATACAATGCTCTACGTAAGCTTTAAGCTTTCACTCTAGAAGAATGAACAATCAAAGGTAAAACAATTATTGAGAATATATGCACACCGTTGTAATAAACGTTGAATTGACACACAATGCTCTAAGTAAGCTTTAAGCTTTCATTCTTCAAGAATGAACAATCAAACCATTATTGAAAATATACTGTATTACAAACCATTAAACAAAACGTTGAATTGACACACATCACGCTTTAGAAGAATGAACAACGAAACTCGATTTGTTTTTCCTACATGAGATTACGTGGTTGCAGCTAACATTTTGTCAAGCGTCATATTGCAGAAAACACCTGGTAATTTATGTGCTACTTTATTCAACAGCGTAACGTTTTTTCTACCAAATGTTCTGAAAACTGGTCCATGATCTGACGTGTCAGTCAATGATTCGTACTTTACATACGCATGGATCATCTCATGTTTTCTTTCTGTTTTTATACTTGTACTATTATTGTTGCTCTTTTGGCGCTCCATAGAAACAAAAACATTGAGCATGGGGAGCTCGAGGAGTTACATTACAGTATACAAAGAAACGCATCTGTAAAATCATAAATTTAAAGGATTTATTTATTTGTTATTATGTGTTTCTCCTTCTGAAAGTACTTATAAGTCCTAATTTTAAAGTGTGGTGTTCAGGATAAAGTTAGCCAACAAATTTGGAGTCAAAATACAAGAAAGGCAGGTGCGTCAGAAAAACATCCTCTGAACCAACACAATGGAGTAAATATATACAAACAAACACCCCGTCAAGTTTGTTTGTTGTAAAGAAAAAATATACATTTACTCAACGGGCGAAAATAATGTGAGTTTATCTATGTTTTGCGGTGGTATTAAATTATATTTATGGTAATAAATGAAACCTACTGTGTTTAAAATTATGTATGGATAAACAAGTATTGTTTTTAAGCTGTAGTATATCTTAGAATTTGTAATCTTAGGTCTTGGGTCTTAGCTTTCGTGATCTTAGGTCTTAGGGGCTCTTAGCTTTCGTGGTCTTAGGTTTCGTGACACCCGCTTAGACCCACAAGAATAAAAAATGTGTATAATTTGTGTACTGTAATTTTTTAATTCTGCTATTTTATTATCAAACAATATGCATGTACTCAAAGGAACTTTAAAAATGCGCGTATATGAACACATGAGATGGGAAGATTAGACCCACGAGAATAAAAAATGTATTTTTGTGTAATGTTTATTGTTTAATTTTGGCTGACTTATTACTCGGACTGTCATAACTAACACACACACCTCACACACACCCACACTACTAGAATAGAAATGGGTTTAGAGACTAATAATTAGGCCTAATAGTATTAATAGAAACTATAATTTTAACACGTAATTCTTTAGTAATAAATTATATTAAAAACTACGCCGCTATTCTTTTATGAAATCCCACGCGGCAACCACAGCGGAGATTAGGCCTAGAATCGTACCGCACTTGTGCAATCACTTCTTGTTGCTATACGCTTGGGTGCACACGGAACAAGAAAATTTAACTGATGAATTATTCATGTTTATTTTGTGACGTTTCATGAGGGGGTCCCCAACTTATGTACGAAAAAAAAAATCGCGTCCGGAACAGTTTACAGTTTGCCATATTAACATACGTAGTCTAATCGTTCCAGGTAAACTAGCTGAAATTCAACACCTAGCAAATTTAAATAACTATGATATTATTGCTTTAACAGAAACATGGCTAGATCAAACTATCTTGAACCATGACATTTTACTAGACGCTTATCAAGAACCTATTAGAAATGATAGAAACCGCCATGGCGGCGGATGTGCTCTTTATATATCTAATTCTATACACTTAGTTAATTCCCATATTATTTGTAATGATCTCTTGTCAGATGTGATAAGGTGTGAAATACAAGTTTCAAACTGGACGATTTTGACTTATGTATGTTATAGGCCACCACAAAGTGATGTTCAATCTGATCAGGATCTACTTGACTATTTTCAAAACAGTACTAATAACTTTGTTTTGTCTCGACACAGCTTAACTTTAATGATGGGCGATATGAATGCTCAAAATAACAACTGGTACAATGATGGTAACACAAATAGATTTGGAAAATCATTTTACGAATTTTTACAACAAAACGGTTTAACTCAACACATCAATATGCCAACACGTTGTATAAAAGACCAACGGTCTTGTATTGACCATATAGTTACTAGTCAAAATGTATATATTAATGATTTTGGTGCATTGTGCCCACTTTTAAATTGTGATCACAGTCCAGTATATGCAAATATTGATATTCGTATCATACGGGACAAGCCATACAATCGTAAAATATATCTTTTTGAAAAAACTGATTTTAATTTATATCGCAATGCTCTTAATTCTGTAAATTGGGAAGAAGTTTATTCATCTTCAAAGGTTGAAGATGTTTGTCATAATTGGATTGACTTATTTAATAATTGTGTTGATAACTATATTATATCTAAGATTATAACTGTGCGTCCTAATGACAAGCCTTGGATTAATGCGCATATTAGAGCTCTTATTCGCAAAAGAAATCGCGCCCATTCCACTGGAAATAACTCAAATTCGCATATGCAACGTTTTAAGAAAATTCGCGCAAAAGTTGTTAAAGCAATAAGAAAAGCTAAACAAACTTTTTTGGATAAACAATTTGATTTAATAATGAATAAAAACTGTGATTCAAAAACGTGGTGGTCTACCATACATTCAGTTTGTAATTCCAAACAATATTATAAGATTCCTCCAATCAAATTAAACGATGATGTCCTAACTTTAAATAGTGAGAAAGTTAAAGCTTTTAACAATTATTTTAAATCTCAATCGTTTATTCCTAATCATGATGATTTTCCTTCGGACTTCACATATAGAACTGCATCGAGACTCTCAACTCTAAAATTATCTGTTGATGAGATCATGAAATTATTAACTATGCTGGATAAAAACAAGGCGATGGGACCTGATGAAATTCACAGTATCATACTAAAAGAATCTGCTGAAATTATTGCACCCCATTTGACAAAGCTTTATAACTTCTGCATAAGCCAAGGATATTTTCCTGTGGAATGGAAAAAATCAAATGTCATTCCTCTGCATAAAAAGGCAATAAATCCCTTATTGAGAACTACCGCCCTATATCCATACTTTCAAACTTTGCAAAAATGTTTGAGCGTGCAGTTTTTGATATAGTATATAAATACTTTGTGGATAATAAACTTCTTACTCAATTCCAATCTGGTTTTACACCAGGTGACTCGACAACTTATCAACTTCTTTATCTTATAGATACATTTAATAGAGGTTTAGATTTAAGGAAAGAAGTAATCTCGGTATTTTTGGATATTTCCAAAGCCTTCGATAAAGTTTGGCATAATGGGATTATATACAAATTAAATCAATATGGAATTAATGGCACTCTTCTAAAATGGTTCCAAAGTTACTTAAACTCACGTGAGCAACGTGTTATTATTGAAGGAACTACCAGTCCTTGGGTGACCATTACAGCAGGAGTACCCCAAGGATCTGTTTTGGGTCCATTTTTATTTATTGTATTCATAAATGATATGGTTGATAATATCAAATCTAATATTAGTTTATATGCAGATGATACTTCGTTATATGATATTTGTACAGATCGTAATATTTCAGAACAAAAATTAAATGGTGATCTTAATGTCATTTATAATTGGGCAAAAAAATGGAAAGTAACATTCAATGCTAACAAAACGAAAGCTATACTGTTTACACGTAAACATTTAGATAACTATGTTAGTTTAAATTTCAATAATGTAAATCTACAATTTGTAAATGATCATAGGCATCTTGGTGTAATGTTTAATGCAAAACTCAAGTGGGATTCCCATATCCAATCTGTAATTAACAAAGCGTCTTTATCTTAAAATATGCTACGTCGTGTCAAACATTCTACCTCGACAGGCTCTCTGTCACATTTACATATCACACGTTAGACCATTAATGGAATATGCAGCTCCTGTTTGGTGTAATATTCCAGATAAATTAAGTGATGAACTAGAAAATATCCAGATTTCTGCAGGTAGAATATGTACTGGTGCGTGGAAACATACAAGTCATAATGCATTAAGACAAGAATTAGGCTGGTTATCATTGGAAAAACATAGACAATTTCTTAACCTAATACTGTTTTTTAAAATTATTCATAAGTTAACACCAGTGTATCTTTACTCCTTATTTAATTTTTCTGACAATATTGAAGTTTATAACTTGCGTAACATCCGAAATATAATAATTCCATTTTGTAAGACCACATCATATCGTTTATCTTTTGTCCCATCTATTATAACACATTGGAATGAGTTAAATAATGAAATAAAAAATTCCTCATTTCTTGTTGAGTTTAAAAAATTGCTACTGAAATCCAATATGTTTGAAACAAAAAAACGTTCTTATTATGATACAGGTGATAAGAAGATTAACCAAAATCACACTAGAATCCGACTTGGTTTCAGCTGTCTCAATTCGCATTTATTCTTACATGGACTTCGGGACAATCCAAATTGTACTTGTGGCTTTAATGTTGAGAATCCGCTTCATTTCTTATGTTACTGCCCTAATTATAATACACAAAGAGATATTCTACTTGTAAGCGCTAACTCAATTATTGAGGATATCTTAGCCAAGGATTTTTCTTTAACATTTAATTTTACATTTTTAAGTGAAATTTTTATTTTTGGTTCCGATCTTCTATCGAATTGTGAAAATGCTTTATTATTTTATTATGTACAACAATTTCTTGTTAATTCTGGAAGATTTAATTGATGTTTCTGTTAGTTGTTTTAAAATGTTGTATTTGTTAATCTGAGGCGCCTCTGTGTAATATACTGAATAAAAAAAAATAAAAAAAAGTTGTTAGTTTTATATTTATAATTATTTGGATATAGGAGGCCTAGGGTACCTGTTAGATCGATCTTGACTGCTTTTAATTTTCCCGCTAAATAAAGGTATGTGAAAACAGCTGTAGAGGGCTCACTTTAGAAAAGCATGGAAAAGTTATGTCTAGCGCCCTCGGGACCACAGGCTGGCCGATATGTCTAGCGCCCTTGGACCACAGCCTGGCCAAAAAAAGAATCACAGATTGGCTGTGTGTTTCATGCTAGCGCCCTCGGGACCACAGGCTGGCCCAGAGCAAAGATCTTGAATACAGTAAAGTAAGATTAGTCCCTACATAGCATATGTTAAGATGTAGGCTACTTATTTAATTACATAAATTTACCTGTTCTTGTCTTTGGGAAAATTGTAAAACTTAAGTTCTGGGTTGGCCTTTGAATTGCTTTTACAATTAATTGCAGCACAGTACATCCCTCAACTTTTTCTCTTTTCATTCATTGTTTCTTAACCATACAAACTTTGGCGCGACTCCTCAATCTCTTTTCTAAAGAATACTGCGATCGTCACGCAAATGTTCGTTACTTGTTTAAGCGAGGGGGCGCACTATAATTTGACGCTTCTAAAGTGTTACGCGTAAACTCGGGTAGTGTCCCATCTTTAGTATATAAGATCTTTGCCCAGAGCCATATATATAAAGAGTTACGACATTGAAAATTAGAAGCCATTTTTGTGTCAAAGAATTCGTACGCTGAGGGCGCGCGCGTCTCTTTTGTATAGCGTTTTCCTATAGTTCATGCATTATTTTTAGATTTTTTTGTCTATGAAATAACGCTTATATTCCGTTTTAATTTTAGTAATTAATTTTATTAATGGTATTAATTTGGTAACAAATATATATTGTGTCTATAATAACAAAAGAATAAATGCTAGGGCCTACATGCAATTTGAAAGCGCACGGTGCGCACGTAGCACTAAAACATCTATTTTCGCGTGAATTGTTTTTCCAGCCTTTTATAGTAATTTTACCAACTTTTAAACAACTTCGATTTAAAATCACGTCATACGAGCAATTCGAATTGGACAATTCGCGACCGTTTTTGTTGAAAAGTTCAAAAATTCGTCAAAATCATGACTTTCTTTAAACAGTTTTTTTTTTTTAGTTTTTGAAGTTTATTTTTGTTACATATGCTGGAAGTAGATGAGTTGTAGATATCGGATCATGCATCAATATGGCTAACCGGACATTGTGACGTCATCGTTTGGCCACTCGAATATAAAATATAGGATTTTTGTTTCTTTCGTCATAGCTCATCACATTTAATAGACCGGAGATTAGACCGCATCTCCACTTATCCGTATTCCATTTTGCCCCATATTTTGATATTGTCTAGGTCAATCAATTTTCTTTCGCACGATGTTAATGACGTCATCATGATCAAAATTAAGCGTGAAACGCTTGGGTCACTTATTTTCATCATTACAGTAACTGTTAATATGTTATAGCTCCTCAGAAAAAAAAGTGATACTCATGATTTAATCATTTTCTGGAAGCATTTGAATTGTAGATACAAATTCATGTACACATTTTGCGCATCGGATGTTGTGACGTCATCATATGGCCAGTTGAATTATAAAGGTCGTATTTTCATATTTTGCGTCATAGTTCATGACATTTTTTAAAAGAGCGTGCATATTCTACGTATCCAAATTTCTTCAACGTTAATATGTTGTTGCTCAGATAATTCCCTTCCCAAAATTGCTATCGACGAATTTCATTAGAGAGTTTACGAAACACGACGGGAGCTCAGACAACGAGTGATTGACAGTGCCCACTGACGACACTGCGCCTGCGTCAGTAATTTCACCAGTTGTCGTCTGGTCGAAGACATGTTCACAGTGTACGAATAAAAAACACAAACAATGACTTCTCAATTAGCTGCCCAAAGCAGGCGCGGATTCAAGGGGGGGCCACGGGGGCTCTAGCCCCCTCATCGGGAGCCTAGCCCCCCCCCCCCCCCCCCCGTCAGGGAACACGGGTACTTTTTGTCGGGGAATATAATATACAGTAAAAAACGTTCGCGTTCACTTCATAGCTTCAGCGCCTAGAAAACCACGACGTTCCATTGACCGTGAGAGTACGTCAGAGGGCTATTATGCACTTTTATGCATTCATTTATTGCCAGCGATCTAACTTACTACTAAACATTAGCTAGGTACGCACTTGTCTGGCGGTATCCCTTTGTACGAATCGTTCAACGTTGGGTCGAGACGCGTGATATCAAGTTCCATCCAGGGACCAAAATGTGTAATGTAGTTATTTTCCAGGCGAAGTTTACCGACGGTTACCGAAGGGAAGACGGGTACTTTTTGTCGGGGAATATAATATACAGTAAAAAACGTTCGCGTTCACTTCGTAGCTTCAGCGCCTAGAAAACCGCGACGTTTCATTGACCGTGAGAGTACGTCAGAGTGATATTATGCACTTTATATGCATTCATTATTGCCAGCGATCTAACTTACTATAGAAAACAATAGCTAGGTTCGCACTTGTCTGGCGGTATCCATTTGTACGAATCGTTCAACGTTGGGTCGAGACGCGTGATATCATGTTCCATCCAGCGACCAAAATGTGTACTGTAGTTATTTTCCAGGCGAAGTTTACTGACGGTTACGTCGTGTGTACTGCGTCGACGTACGCTACACTACAGCAAAAACGAATTATGTTAATTGTTCGTATGTTCACCAATTTTTTAATTTACAAGTAACCTTCTGTACCGTGGGGCACCTAAAATAAATTTGTCATCCATTACTAAACAAAAAAACATGCCATTTTCGCTTAGCCAACATCTTATTATAGCTAAGTTATTACATTTTCAATGTCCTGTAAGTGTATGTCATGAATTTCTCACCACTCGGAAGTCCAGATGGTACGCACGCATACACTTGGGAGGAATAAACTTATTTCCCCCGACTGAAAAAGGTCTACGCTTGCGTTTTTTAAGCCTCTAGGCCTGATGTTTCCAAAGTATAAAATGCAATTTTTTGAAGACCTGCAGCTCTAGTTTTAAACATTTTCTTAGCTCAGCCCCAACAATAAAGCTGGTCATATTTCGAAGTACAAGAAGTGCATTTTCCGGGACCTAACATCTCTATTTTTCAAACATTTCTTAGCTCAGTCACAACCATGATAGGGACTTCTTATATATTTTGTTTCATGTTTTGAAGTATAATAAGTCCAATTTCCGGGACCTCCAACTCTATTTTTCTAAATTTTCTTTGAACTTTTATTCTTTAAATTGAAAAATATGGATTGAATGAAACAGTCATCGCGCATCGTTTTTTTGCACGCAGTATTTTATTTATGCATTATAAAAAATGGAAAAAATGGCTACCCTAAATCTGATTAAAATGACCTCAAATGACGCTAGAACGCGTTGCTTCCGGACCCCCACCGAGGGCCCTTTGCGGCCCCCCTGGCCCCCAGCCTAGTGATGCTCGCTTCGCTCGCATAGCCCCCTCGTCGGGGAATGTAGCCCCCGCGCGCGTCGGGAAGATCCTGGCGCCACCCCTCTGGTACTAGGCCTAGTAGTAGAGGAATAGGCGCGTGCGCAATGAGCGGGAGGGATTTGAGGCCTACAACAAAGGTGAACGATCCGAACTTACTTTCATTGCGGTCCAAGCGTCGATATCTAGACTGTATCAAGTTACAAGGGCCAAAGCGTGTAGTTACGCACTACCCTGGCGGTGTCCCTTTGTACGAATTAATTAAAGTTACAATTCTATATTTAGGAGTTGACCCAGCTTACGCGCGCCGCCGCGGGCGTCGATTTGCCCTCTACGATCGCGTGTGCCCCCAGGCAAAAATAATCCTGGATCCGCCCCTGCAAAGTATGTATATTTGGTTATGTTTATATTTAAAATGATTATCAATTAAATAATGGAATCCTAAATAATGTTTGCATCGATTTTAAATTTATGACCTGATTTAATAATAGATAAAATTATCACTTAAAACAAAGTTCCCTCTGCTGCCTAAAAGTAGGCTAGAATAGGTCTGCCTAGGCCGTAGGCGCACTAGGCTAGTAGCTATCTATCTAGGCCTAGGCTACTTATAGGCCTAACTAAACTACGGCCTGTTCTGCCTAGTCCTACATAGGCCTATACTAAGTCACTAACTAGGCCTAGCTAGGTAGGTAGCCTAGCTAGGGCCTACTAACTTTCTTAATTATTAGGCCTAGCCTACTAGCCTAGCCTTGGCTAGTAGGCCTAGCTAGGTAGATAGTAGTAGTAGTAGGCTAGGCAATGCCCTCTGGCCTAGAGTAGTAGGCCTAGGCTCGTACTAATAATAGTAGCTACGGTAGGTCATACCAGTCATTTTTCATCCAGTCCTGTCTACATTGGTTATACCTAGGACTTGGTTTGAGGCCTAGCCTAGGCCTATAATAATACTGAGCTATAACAACATCAATGACAGAATACTTTTAATCTGTAGTGTTATTGATTGATATTACATACATTTTTTTATCCTATTTTAGCAAAAAAAATATCTCCAACTAAGAAGTGGTCTCCAGAAAAGGATGACCAGCTAGTGAAGGAAATGATTACGCTGGATCCTTTCCAGTACAGAGAAAGAACGCAGCAACGCGGAAAAGTATGGAAAGACATTGCAGGCAATCTCTCACCATCTTTCGACTACAACTTAGATGGAAGAAATGTTAGGTATAGATGGAATCTATTAAAGGACAAGTTGAAGGCAAAATTGAATAATGAGATAAGAGGGTCTGGTATCGCTCCACCAGCATTATCAGAAACAGAAGCTGCTGTAGAAGATTTGCTAAGTCAGGAGAAAGATGCATTAAATATAAGATCAGAGAGTGGTGATGCAGCCGCAGCACGAGCTGCAGGTGAAGAGGTTAGGAAGCGCTCATTAGAGACATTTAGACTAAATCAAGGTAAATTGATCTTGATGACATATTTATTCCATTTTTGACATGTTTTTACTAAAAGTAAAGCAATACAAAGACAAAAATGTAGACAGAGATGATGTAATTAAAACTTGATCTCATACTGCAATATGTATGGTAAGCAGTACGTAGACAAAACCATTTCTATCTGTCTATATAGTGTAAATGATATCATGTTGTCTATTTTTTCCCAAAAATAAGTATACCAATCTGAGCAGTCATAGTGTATTGTACATGAAAAAGAATTGCACAATATTATTATTTAGTCATATATTTTTATTTTTATATATTAACAGAGAGGTAAAAAAAAGCAGAGCAAGTAGTACAATGGAATTTTTAAAAGTGAAAATGGAGAGTGATGCTGCTGCTAAGAAAAAAGCTGAAGAGACGCAATCAAGTATGTTGTTGATGATGAAACAACAAATGGAATTAACTCGTCAACAGATACAAAATCAAAACGTTCAAATGAATAAACAAATGGAGCTCATGCTCCGTATAATTGAAAAAAAGTAATGCTCTACCTCTGTTTTTCTGTCAGTTTTTACAATGATTTAGTCTGAAATGAACCTCTTTACCTGCAGCTTGTGCTCCATCCATCTTATATTAACTTAGCAAATCTTCTATGGTTGTTTCTGATGCTGGTGGACCAGACCCCTTTATCTCATTATTGAATTTTGCCCTCAACTTTTCCTTTAATATATTCCACCCATCCCTCACATTTGTTGATGTCAAAAGATGGTGAATTATTGTTTGCAATGTCTTTCCATACTTTTCCACGTTGCTGTGTTCTTTCTTTCTACTGGAAAGGATCCAGTATAATCATCTCCTTCACTAGCTGGTCATCCTTTTCTGGAGACCACTTTGTACATTTAGTGCTTAGTAATATTTTTATTTAAATTACATCCAAAGACCATGAAGTATGGTCTTGTGATATTTCTCACGACTCAATAAATCAATTAGCCTTTTCTATATCAGACCCTCATAGGTCATGAAGTTTTATAATAAAAGTGTATATATAAAGTAATTATAATTGTGCAATATCAATAACTTTTAAAGTTTTCTGTAGTAAACATTAATGTGCAATATAAAATTTAAACAGTTAATTTACAGTACTATAAATGCATTTTTTTTATTGTTACAGCATGAAATTTTGCTATACTTAACTTCAATATAATTTATTTTTCAATATATTTTTCAACAAATTGCATATACTGTAATACACATTGTAAATAAAAGTGTATAAATAAGTAATTAGTAAATATCAAATATTTAAAAAAATGCAATAACAACTTTTAAATTGAACAATATTATACGGTATACAAAACTTACTGAGTAATCTTAATGGATTACTGTATTAAAATTAATAATATTTAAACGTTTTAAAATCATTTTTGTTTTATTAAAACTTGTATTGCTTGTGTAACTTATCGAAAATATTCCTCAAGGGCAGGCGGATCGAGTTGAAAGCTTCTTGACGTAATATTGCCATAAAGACAAGTGTGGGCATTTGTCAACAGACAACAAACTACATAGATTTTCCCAATTGCACTCAGGCCTATTTTTTGTGTTTTTTTAAAGTCTACAAATTTCCAGTTTTCTACAATGTCTCTAAACAGCCATTCAACAGATACTCTAACCTGGCTCATAGATCTGTTGTAGTCAACTTGAGCCTGAGTTAAGTTTCCTTTAAAAGGAGCCTGTGTTAAGTTTCCTTTAAAAGGAGCCTGTAAATGAACACGAAGCGGGTATGCAGGGTCTCCATAGATACAAAGGGGATCTCCATTTCGACGTACAGCATTGCGTTCTAACTTGTGTAGTAGGTTTGATTCCCTCAACATGAAGGCATCATGACGACATCCTTCGATGGGTCCAAACAGATTTGCTATAAGTCCATTTGGCGTGACGACTGATTGAAATTTTAATGAGTGAACACGCTTATGACCATTATAAACTATTCTTTGATTTTCTCCAGGCCTGCAAATCGGACGCACTGTCCCATCAAAGAAACCCCAACAATTGTCAAGTGCAGCACCGGAACTGTGTATTGCAGCAGCAAAACGTTCCAAAAGATTGGCACCATATCAATGTACCTGCATGGATATGCAAGTCTCTTAAGCAAAATGCACACTGTTTCAATGCCAGTAATTTTAAGTCCATTTACACATCTAATTTCATCCGCTATCCGTAGAGCTCTCTGCAGTCTGTAGATATCTTCTTTTTAAAATCTTTAAATAAAAATTAAAGCTGTGACTAACTTGATATTAAGGAAAGGCCTAGGCTATTATATAAATATGTATGTGTTAGTGAATAAAATATCAACAATAGTATGTGTTCTGTTTGGGAGGTTGCTGGGTTTGTTTACTTGAATCTTTACTTGCAAATAAGTACCACACACGAATTGATTATAACAACATCATTTATTTATTAAACAATAACAAACTTTACTGTGACGATACAATCGCCATTTTCAACAACAACGAAAATCCAACAACAGAGGGCGCTATGACCCTTTTTGGAATATGGCACTGTCTTAACAGCCGCCCCCGAATTTCTTAGGAAATTCGCCTTATCAATCAAGATATCAAGTCATGTACTTATTTTTCTGTATTATTAATCAACAGATTACATTTCTTTTAACATTAAAATGATTTAAGTTGCATAAAATTACGCGCCTTTTAAGTCAAAACTAATAATCACGGGCTCGATTCTTCGACTTGATCGTCACATTTCATCAACTTCACGAGCTTTGCCACTGGTCGTCGATAAGCCTTTTTGTTGACACGAACATCCACCACTCTCACTCGGTTGTCACTGCTTGGATAGAGTGCCGAAACAACACCGACTGGCTACTGAGATCGGCTCAACTGGGGATCTACTATCATCACCACGTCTCCAACTTCTAAGTTTTCGACTTCCTTCTGCCACTTCTGGCGCCTTTGCAGAGTCGGTAGGTATGACCTGATGAACTGACGCCAAAACTGATCCGCTAGAACTTGACTATGTCGCCAATTACGCCGTCCTTTCAGTTCTGACTCGTCGTACACCACCATAGGTAGGGCAGGATCCCGCCGCCCCATCAACAACATATTTGGCGTAACTGGGTCGATATCAGCTATCTCGGAGGATGCGTAGCCAAGAGGTTTAGAGTTCATAATACCTTCCACTTCCGTCAGAACAGTACGTAGCACAACATCAGGTACTACTCGGTCTCGTAGAACCCCTTTCAGCGCACATTTGATAGAGCGCACTTCCCGCTCCCACAATCCACCGAAATGAGGAGCACTTGGAGGGTTGAAGCAAAATCTCACTTTAAATTTTGCCAGACGACTGGTCAACTCTGGTTCCATTGCCTTCAGTGCAGTCTTGATCTCTTTCTCCGCTCCCTTGAAGTTTGTCCCACAGTCACTACGGAGCTCATATGGTACTCCTCTGCGTGAGGCAAAACGCCTATACGCCATCAGAAAATGATCCACATCAAGAGACTCTAACAGTTCTACATGAACGGCACGGGTCGTCATACACTTGAAGACAAGGCCCCAACGCTTCTCTTGTGACCGCCTAACTTTCACTGCAATTGGACCAAAGCAATCCATCCCGGTAGAATAGAAAGGAGGCTTATTCACCCTTAATCGGGATTCCGGCAAATCAGCCATTCTGGGTATCAGTGGTTTCTGCCGCCAACGTTTGCAGTCAGAGCATTTTCTGAGTATACCTTTAACAGAGGTTCGTCCTCTCAATATCCAGAAGCGACGACGCAGATAGGCGAAAACTTGCTCGGTTCCGGCCTGGTGGCTGAAATGATTATCAGCATCCTGGATAAGCAACTTGGTTACTGGATGTGATGATGGGAGGACAATTGGATGTGGTTCTACACTAGTTTTGTTATCCATTTTCCTTAAACGTCCACCAACTCTAATTAGATTTGTCGTTTCATCCAGCTCTGGAGAGAGCTCCAACAGACGACTACTCTTCGGTATTTCTTTCTGGGTTTTGAGCGTCGCAATCTCTTCTTTAAATGATTCTTGTTGGGCTCGTTGTAAGAGTTGATATTCGGCATCACATACTTGTTCTGCAGTTAATACAACTGAATCTTGTCCATCAACTGCGTTGAGTTTCTCTCCCAGTGCTTGTACAAGTTCTGGCCAGGTCGGGAATTCTTCCAAATCTATATTCTGTACTGGAGTCGCCAAGGTTACACCACAAAATAGGGACTTCTTTATTTCGTTGGTATCTACAGATGAATTTAATGATGAGACTCGAGTTCGTGCCAGCACTGAGGCACTATGACTCTGCCATGTATCTTCTGCCTCTAGCAGCCATGAAGGTCCATCAGTCCATCTGGATCCTTTTCCGAGCTCTGTCACTGACAGACCTCGAGTAATGTCATCTGCAGGGTTTTCATCTGTTCGCACATAACGCCACACACTGTCGGATGTCAACGTCTGGATTTCAGCTATCCGAGTCCCCACAAACACCTTGAAACGACAGGAATCTGATTGTATCCATGTAAGAACTGTTGTTGAATCACTCCACATATTAATATGTTCCACATCCAGGGTGAGTGCATTGGTGATAGTCTGAGCTAGTTGTGCACCAAGAAGAGCCCCAAGTAATTCCAGGCGTGGTATAGAAGTGAGGCGTTTTGGTGCTACTCTGCATTTGGCCAACACGAAACTCATGTGAACACTACCGTCACTATCCATTGAGCGTAAGTAGGCAACGGCACCATAAAGCTTCTCTGAGGCATCACAAAACACATGTAATGTCATTTTTACAATTGTGCTGCTCATGTTAGATGGTGTATAGCACCGCTGTATTCTTATTGATGGAACTTTCTCCAATTCATCACACCATTCTTCCCACCTTTGTCGAATGTCAGGATCTTTTACTTCTTCATCCCAATCAAGCTTTGTTGACCAGAGTTCTTGAACAATCGTTTTGGCTCTGGATGTGAAAGGTGCTATATCTCCGAGTGGTTCAAACTGACTGGCAAGCACTCTGAGAGCATTGCGTTTGGTAAGTTTTCGGTTATCTGGAGATTTGGCTGGGTGGTATAACTCATCACTGTGGCAATCCCAATAAAGTCCTAAAGCTGGCTCTGGTTCCCCATTAATTTGACTGAGGGAAAGTGACTGCAATTGATGACCGGACTGTACGTCAGTGGGTAAGTGTTCAACTACATCTCGATGGCTGCTGGCATATTTTACCATTTGGAACCCAGCTTCATTTAGACACTCACGTGTCTTATCTACAAGTTCCTTGGCTTCTGATATAGTGTTACGACTGGCTAGTTGATTATCCACATATGTCTCATTTTCGATGGTATCCTTGACAATTGGGTAGCGATCTTTTCTATCATTTGCCACCTTTTGTAAGGCAAATGTTGCACAACAAGGGCTACAAGCAGCTCCAAATGGGAGTACCAGCCACTCCATTACAAGCCAAGTATCCATCTCGTCATCCCACCAGAGGAATCGCAACATACGTCGGTCTTCTGGGGCCAGTCTCACTTGATGGAACATTGCGGTGATATCGCCGGATACTCCAACGCGTCCTTGTCGGAAACGTAGCAGCACGTCCAATAGTGCTGGACTTAGAGTCGGTCCAGCGAGTAACTCATCGTTCAGATTCTGACCATCATATTCAAACGAACAGTTGAAGACAAGTCTGTACTTCCCACTACTGTGTACCACGTGACAGGGGATGTACCATCCTAATTGCTGCTCCGGAGACAATGTGTCAACAGGCCCTATAACTCGTATGGAGCCGTTCGTCTTCAGCTTGTTAATATATGATCGACAGAAGTCTACCAACTCTGGTTTGCGGGATATTTTTCTCTGGGTAGAAAGAGCTAGGCTCTGAACACATCTCGGTGTACTAGACGGGGGTCTGTACCCAGGTTTCCACAGGAGTGGCGTCTGGAGTCTTTGTACACCTTGGACCTCGACCTGCTTGGTACCATTTTCCAATGTCTGAATAGCAAACTTGTCATTCTTTGACCGCACTGATTCCTTTGGATTTACATGGTGCAACACATCTACTGCCATAAATCTTTCCATTAATTGGTGCAGCTTATGTTCTGGTTGAGTGCTAGTGTACATCATCTGAGGATGTCCTAGTAGCTTTCCTTGTTTCTGGAGACCCTGCTTTCCCTGTACAGTCCAACCAAATAGTGTCTTGACCGCAACTGGTGAACCCGTTTTGGGTCCTCTTCTAGTTTCCAACGACAGAGTACATTCAATGTTATCGGCACCAATCAATATCGTCGGCTGCACCTTTTCGGCAGTAAATAATGGTAGTCCTCTAAGGTGTGGCCATTTTGACTGCAACCTCTCCGCAGAAACTGTATAATCCCCAAGTTGGACTTTAGTGGCGGCAAAGGCACACTTGATATTGAATGTCTGGTCTGGTTCTTCTCTGGGCGAGAGGGTGAAGTCCACACATTTTCCTTTCCAGTCAGTGTCACCTGTTACCGTTTTAACTTTGATTGACTCTTCCTCACCATTAATGCCCAGTTCATTTATCAATCTTTCTGATACCATCGTGCGTTCTGCACACTCATCAAGAACACCGTATGTGTTTACTAAACCTTTGGCACCATAGATGGTTAGGGGTACAACTTTGATTAGTACATCGTGGTAGTCAAGTTTAGCAGTTAAACCCATTCCAGTACATAGTTGAGTTGGATTAGGTACTGGTTCAACTGGAGCTGGGGCTGGTGCTGGTGCAATCACTTTGTGGAGACTACTTCTGTGGTCCTTTGTACATTCCTTGCACCTTTTTGGAAATGGGCAAACACCATCATGCTTCTTAGCACACTTTTTGCACCGGTTGGTGGTCTCCAACCATTTAATTTTGTCTGCATAGCTAATCTTGGAGAAGTTACCACATGTTTCTAGGTAATGTCCGCTTTCATCAACATCACAATACAGGCATGTAACACGCTTCTTAGCCTTTGAACTACTTTGAGTAATATAAGCCTTCGTGGCAGGCGGTTGTTCACGTTTCTTCTGCTGTTTAGCGGTTGCATATGGTTTTTGGTCTCCTGTACCATGACTCATTTTTTCTAGCAGTATTAGACCAGCTGGTCCTGTTTTCTCCTCTAACCATGTTGAAAGGTTTTGAACAGTATAGATCATTCCCTTTTCCTGTTTCCACATCTTGAATAGAAACTCATCGTGGAGCCTGTCTGGTAGTTTCTTTGTCAGGTCTGCCGCATACCGATGGTGATTCAGCTCATTCCCATGGTTTAATTTGTTGGCAGTCTGGACCACAGTTACCAGTTCATCCGAAAAATCTCTGAGACCAGCCCAGTCCCCTTGATGTATTGTAGGGCGTACCTGGAGCTGGTCCAATAACCCTTGAACGATTCTACTGGGATCACCAAAGGCCTTCTCCAACTGTTTCATGGTTTCCTTGTAAGCGTCATCTCCTAGCATGAGGTTACGGTCAGCCATTGCTAATGGTCGTCCGCCAAGGTGACTACGTAAATATGCAAACTTAGTTGCTTCGGGTAGCTGTAATTTCGCCTGACTCATCACACTATCCCATACTGATTTAAATGTCACATACTGCTTAACATCGTGTTCATCACAGAATTTTGGTATATTCAGTTTTGGTAAACCATCCCAAACTCTACTAATACCAAACACTGGGTTAATACTCTGGGTCGTTGGTTGGTATGTCGGTTGGTATGCCGGTACTCCGGGAGATGGATTGAATGACGATGCAGTAGAATTTAGTACCGGTATGTCAGTACAAAGTCCAGCATTCCGTACGTTACTTGTCGTAACGGTATGCATCTGATGTTGTGTAATATTTTGCACATCATTCATAGGCACTGGCATATGCGGTATTGTACTTTGTGCATTACTAGTGAACCTGGACATCCAGGGTCTTGTACTCATTACATCAGTAACCATGGTAAACGTAGGTTTAGTGTTCGCCACCCCGTGTGGTGAGATGGTTTGTATGGGTGTGTACTGATTCATCATACTGTTTACCGCATAAGTTTGTTGAGTACACACTTTCGGTCTGGCTGCATTCTGTATTTCTGTCCGATTAATAATACTAGCACTGCTAGTAGTAGCAACAACGCTTTCACTGACCGGTACCGTAACAGTCCTTGTAACGGGTTCTGGACTGCTTTCTGTAAGGTTGATGTCAGTCATTGTTGTGTCTGCCAGGAATTTCTTCACATGATCTTCGGACGTTTCGTTGGGAGATGTGGTTAACAATTCATTTAGGTCTTCATTTAGAACGGCGGTGAGTGTGTCCGCTTGTGCTCGTAGGGCCTGTGCCTTGCTCCTCGCCTTTAGTATATGTAACTCGGCTTCTTTAGATGCAATTTCCACTGCAGCCATGGCTTCTGTCTCGGCAGCAGCGGCATCTGCTAACACCGAGGCTCTATGGTTCGATGACCTCGACGATAGCTTTGATGATCGGCGACTGGAGCACGTGGATCGGTTAGACATACTTGTTTAGGCTAGGCTAGGCTATATCAGTAAAATGTGATAACTTACTTCTCAAGTAATCCGGCTCGAGGGACCAAATGTTCTGTTTGGGAGGTTGCTGGGTTTGTTTACTTGAATCTTTACTTGCAAATAAGTACCACACACGAATTGATTATAACAACATCATTTATTTATTAAACAATAACAAACTTTACTGTGACGATACAATCGCCATTTTCAACAACAACGAAAATCCAACAACAGAGGGCGCTATGACCCTTTTTGGAATATGGCACTGTCTTAACAGTATGACCAACAATCAACTTGGTAACATTAATTCAGACACTAATTTATCTCTAGACAAGTTTAATAAGTCTAGTTCGCTAGTATAAATAATAAAAGCCTACTTTCTGGCCTAGGCCTACAAATAAATAATTAATTTAATTTTAAATGTAACAATTATCAAATTACACTACTTTTATTAGTAATGAACCTATTGATGTAAATTCAATTGAATTTAGACCTACTATCAGCTATTTGCTTTCATAAAATATAGGCTTTACTAGATTCTTACCGTAGGCCCTATGATTGGTTGGTGGTGACTTACCTGAAAAACGCGTTGCATTCGTCGTCATTGTACGATTATTGTAATCTTTGTACTGTACATTTATATTATTGCTTTTATTAAAATCATACAAAAGTAAATACTCCTCGGGGTCAATTATATCATCGTAAAGTGCGATATTTAATGCATCTTGTACGGAAGCCATGGCTGTTTGTTTATATCATATCAAAACTATCGTGACGCGACGTCGTCGCGAATCGCGTATCGTAATCGAACTTTTTAAAGTGGACGACAACCAGCATTTCACACATCAGCGCGCACTGGTAATCCGTCGTCGTCCCTCTCCGTCGTGTTTCGTAAACTCTCTATTATGATGACGTCATCATGTTAAAATTTGCAATAAAAGACGGGTTCCGTCATTTCCACCTATTCTGCACTGTATGTAGTATGTATATAGTATAGTATAGTGTATAAGACACAAAATAGAGGGCACACTAAGATTTTATTTTCTTCAGGTCACCAATGGCATAATCGTTCTTCTGTGCGCAATATGCTAAGTATGACAGGCATGTGGTGTTTGCGCGGCGGATAACCTAACTCGTCTACAGTGACGAGTTCAAATCTAGTTAATTGTTCGTTTTATGAAATCTATTTAGTAAAAAAAATCCTTTAGTTGAACATGCATGCCCTGTGTGGCACAGTTCAATTACGAAAGACCAAACTAAGTAAATAGAAAGAGTTCAAAAAGGAGCTCTACAAATCATTTATGCCATGAACTATGTATCCTACGAGTCTGCTCTTATATTATATTGTCAGACCTTCCATCTCTATGGTAGCACTGTCCTGAATGGCGACACATGTACACTGTTGTTGCTCTTAGACTTATTGTAGTCTAAATCAGCGATTGTGGTTGAAGTTTTTGCTGTTTTTTGGTTACGGTGTTATACAGTAGATGAGTGGAAATAGATGAAAAATAGGCGTTGAGTCAAACAAATTGCAACAGTTTTGTTTTTTTTGCTGAAACATACGCAACTATTATGTAAATATTATCATATCCAAAATCTACCCTGATCTGCCCATTATTAATTACCTAATTTGCATAAATTAAAAATGGCTGCGATTTGAAACTTTTGACCCTAATTATCTCGTAAACCATCAAGTATTTTATATAAGAATGTATTAAACACAAATATAAACATGACCCTAAACATTCGGAATAGCACATTTGATTACCATTTGATGGGTCAAAGGTCATTTCATTATACCTTATAAAAAACCATAATTATCTATTAAACCATCGAATATTTAGTATAAGAATGTATTAAATACCAATATAAAAATGACCCTAAACATTCCGAATATGACATTTAATTTGTCATTTGACCTTCGGTCAAAGGTCATTTCAGTATACCTTATTATAAAAATGCTATGATTATATATTAAACCATTAAATAGTATAAGCATGTATAAAACACCAATATAAAAACATGACCATAACAATTCTAAATAATTCAATCTGGGTTTTGAACTTTTTTTGAACATTAATTTTACATATTAATATATTGTACTATCAATTATTCAATATTAGGCACATTGGCATAATATTAATTTAAGCTCATACACTAAAGATATCATATTAACAAAATAAAATTTAGAATGTTGCATGAACTCTTACTTGCTATGTGTGGTCAGTGGCGTATCCAGGATTTTGAAGTTGGGTGGGGGGCCAGGAATTGCCAATTTTCCGACAAAATTAAGCGTGGTTCCCACTAGAACGCATCACAACATTCATTCATTCATTCATTCATTTATTCGGTCAAAATCAACATACAATACATGATTACATAACAATGTTACAATACAAAAAGTCAATAAGTCATATTGTCTTATATGGGATAACGATGCAAAATTAAAACCAAATTAAATATTATCTGTTAGTATGTTGTATTAATATTACAATAAAAAAAGAATTACAAAAATCTGACTTGTAGTTTTCGAAATATAGGGTCTAAAACATCGCCGAAAATGATCGTTTTTAGCTACGAAAGAAGTAAAACAATTTGCGGCCTTAGTCGACAATTCTATTAACTACGCCATTTTTGGTTAAAATAATATATAATTAAGTTTTTTAGTAATTTATTTTATATATCACCATTGGAAATATCAATAAAACATGTTATTAAATGCTTATAAAATATATAAAGTTGTTTACTTAACGGAATTCGGACAAATTCATTGCTCTAACTTTGTGTAGTAACGATCAGAGAGACCATTATGATCGACTTCATGGTACACGCGCGAGAGAAAACATTCCGCTGCGGGTGATTCGCATCCACCAATCAAATCAGCCAGAATCCAAAATCATTCAACCGTGAGCAATGCCAATCACGAGAAAGCTCAGCTTCCAATTCCAAAAATTAAAAAAATTGAATAATAAAGGCCTCATATCGAGAAAAAAACGGGTTTTTGGCACTTATAATAAATATATCTCAGATAAAAAAGCCCATGGCATGTGGAACTATTATAATCTTAGCGTAGGAAGACATACAAACACCAGGTCATGAGAGGCTCAACTGCAAAAACAAGGTTGAATAGGGTATGTTCAAAGACTTTTGAGTAAACAATCTAGCGTGTACGGCCGTTCGTGCTAGATGATAAGATATTTTAATCACATTGTTTTACGTGTTTGGTTAGATGTAATGAAAATAAAAAATAGTTGATCTGAAGGGAATGATATGATATGTAAAAAAACAAACACTCAAAAGAATTATGTGTACAGTTCAATTATTGTCAGAATAATAGTTTATTCTTATTTGCCTAACTTTTTTTTTTCAAATCACCACAAACCCCCCCCCCCCCCTCCCCCACTGGATACGCCACTGTGTGTGGTTGTATCGAATTTGTGGTAACACAACTTAATAAAGAAACTTAAAAGTTTATAAACATCCGTTGGTGTACAACACAGTATAACTTTCCTCTAATTTGATAAAAATCTGTAACATTGTTATAGATAGATATCACTATCTCCAATAATATCAGTATTGTCTTCCAACAAAATATTTGTACAGATGCCATCCTGGCATTCGCCACAAGAGTTTGTACAGTAGAGGCCATTTTTTTGTAAGAACATTGTAAGGTATCGCAATATCCCTTACATTTGCACCTTATTACCTTCAACAGTTCACGAGGTGCAGGGCTAGAATCCATAGTAATAGGCATCAACTTTCCATTCTGTAATTTCCAACCCCACTCTTCTGGCTTTAGGTGGTTGTTCCCCATCCACACGAATGATATTTGCAGAGTCTGATGTAGGTGGAATGCTTTGTACTTCTATACTACAAATGCTTTTTAGAACTTTTTCATTGAATTTCTCATGGCGCACGTCATTAATGCTTTCTTCACATCCACCATACAAATGAACAAGGGCTGTCACCAGCTTTCTTAATTGTATCGTGATTCGAATATCTTGAAAGAAATAGTTCTCCGTGTTGCGTAAGTAACTCTTTTTTCTTTAAAACTATCCATTTCCCGATGCTGTATAGACGAGAGGTGGTATCACATCCACAAAGAGCGTGAAGAAATGGCAAAAATCTTCAAAACTGATCTTTAACACTAGTATTTTTCGTAAAATGTTTCATTAGAGAAAAAAAATATATACATTTTGAATAAATCAGTGAAAAAATAAATTCTCTCGGACTAGTAGTTTTTGAGATATGGTAACCCTGTAATTTCACCCTAATTTGCATATTTAAGCTAATTTGCATATCATCAGGATGAGTGACAGAGGTGTATAGCTCAAATTTTGATCTCCTCATCATATATGACCATTTAAAAAAGAAAAATCTCTGTTTGCAATTTGTTTCACTCAAAATGATAGATTGCCTAGCCTACAATGCAGTTCGCATACAGAGCGCATCGTGGTGTAGAGGATGCTACAGCAACACTCCTACATTTCATACATAAACATAGATCTAAAAGGTACTTATTCAAGAGTTTTATTTATTGACTCTTCCTCGGCCTGTAATACAATCCAATGTCATGTTCTTTTAACCAAGCTCCTGAAACTCAACATTAATCCATCATTGATAATGTGGGTTAGAAACTTTCTCCACAATAGGACCCAACAAGTCAACGTAAACAAACACACCTCTAATATACTCTACAATAATACCGGTTCCCCACAAGGATGTGTCTTATCCCCCTGCTGTACATCCTCTACTCCAATGATTGCTGTCCTCTGTCCTGAATGGCGGTCAAGTATGCCGACGACACTGCTCTTGTGGGTCTAACCATGGAAAGGAAGCCTTACTCTATAAATGAATATTATAATGAGGTGTCAAGGTTTACTGCCTGGTGTAATGATAATTATTTAAAATTAAATACCAAAAAGACATGTAAAATGATAATTGACTTCCGGAAAAATAAATTGAATGAAAATCTAAAAATTGGAAACGATAACATTAGGATTGTGTCTGAAATTCAATATTTAGGTACCACTATTGATGATCGGTTAAAATGGAATCAAAATACACTCAGACTTTATATGATGCCTCAACTAAGAAAATTTAATTTTGACAAAACAATTCTTAAACTTTACTATAATTCTTTGATTTCTAGTGTTATTTCATTCTGTTTTACAATCTGGTTTAACTGTTTAAGTCAAAAAGACTATGCATTATTAAATAAAATAAACAGAAGGGCGTATATGATTACTGCAATGACCATAGATGATATGACATCTACCTATGAAAAAACTGTGATCTCTATGGTAATGCGCCGTATCCTATCACAACCTTCTCATCCGCTCTATAAAGAATATAATTTTCTACCATCATTAATCCGACTTCACTCCCATTGTGTGCGAGCAACCCGTTATTCCAAATTATTTATCCCTAAGTCAATTACAGTTTTCAACAACACCGTTACTAGATAATTTGATTCCGTTTAAGTAATTTATTGTGTATAACGTTTATGTGTAATTTTGTATAGTGTGTATAATGTTCTTTTACATTTATTCGTTCTTTAAATAGTGTACAAAAAACGAATTTCCGATATGTTTTATTGGACCAAATAAATGCTGTGAGAGCAGTGCATTATTATTATTATTATTATTAGCTAACAGAAGAGTCCAACTCTTACTGAAATTTGGTAAAGGATTAATAAAGTCTGATACATTTAGAAGCATTCTTCCCCCCGTTTGTGACATTAGCAGAACCCTGAGGTCTGCGCGTAAGCATCGACTTGAAATCCCGCTTGGTCGTACAGAGAGATTTAGATCTTCACCAGTCCCTTTCTAAGTCCGACTCATTATTGATGATGTTTCAATGAATATTGAATAGGCTGGTACTATTTAACTTACCGGTGGACACATTTTAATGTGTTAATTTTTTTTTAAACTAGTTTTACTATTTATACATACTGTATGTATATATTTTTTTTATCAAATATTGTAAAATACTACTTTTCAGCATTTTGGTTGCCGTTGTATTATTGATTTCTTTTTTTATGAATAAATATACCTGAATATATAGTCTACTGCATGTAAAAAAACTAATGAATGTCACGAGTACAATTAGAATGTACAATTATTAACCATTTGTTAAACTACAAAAAAGGTATCTATTTCGTCTAATTAAAACCATAAACATTGAGAATATTTTTACTAATTTTGTTTCATCATTTAATTTGTTTAAACGCCATGATATTTCTAATATGTCTGAGGAAACTTAATTGTATATATTTAGTCTTTTCAGTCGCAACTTTTCCCACGTGTTCTGTTTTGCCCTGGTTATTGAGATTTTAATTTCCATTGATTTACTGTTTCATATTGATTTTTAGTACCGGGCCTAGCGATTTGAGCTATTGTTACGCACAGGGCCTATGAAACGCAACATAAAACAGCCACAAATCGTAATTAAAACAACGTTTTGAAAAAATACCACCCCAAAAACAAGCATATTTCTTTAAAAAATAATTTTACGAATTGCATTTATTTTTTTTTGGTTTGATTTATACGATTTGTAGCTGTACACATTTAAAGCATATTTCGTACAAAACTAATATTTTACGAATTGCGTTGATTTTAAAGAATTTTTTGTTGTTGATTTTACGATTTGCTGGTCTACATATAACTTGAATAAATTTCATAGAAAGCCGATTGGTCTATGGTATAAACATTATTTTTATGTTCATTATGAAAAAAGTGCACTTTAGGCCTATCAAACACAATCTCAAAGGACATATAGGCATACCTACATTTTGTATTACAACATTACACTGTATATAAATCTTAAATATTACGTAGTACTCTATGGTGCTGCTGGGCACGACAATGAGCTGACGTGCATAAAAGGTTCGCTGAATAAACTCAATATTTGCATATAATCAGCTTAACCACTGGCAAAAAAAACAATTAATCGTCCAAGACAACATGTCTACTACTACCAGATCGTCCGGGCAAATAAATCAAAACGTGGATCTACAAAAACAAGTGATTCTACTAAGCCTGTCACTAACATCAACAACGAAGGTGAGTTAGACCATGGATTAAAGAATAGAAGGATATGCATCGACGTGAGATCAAGGGTTCCTTGACTCTCGCCGACAGACCGCGGACCGCCCACAATCATTGTCATCAGTTTAATTAACCGCATGGTAACAACGAAACGGTCGCGTGCCTAATATATTGTTTACTACTGCACATGTGCAACGACATTTAACTTTGTTGGCTACGCTTCTTTCGCGCGTTCTTTGGTGGCATGATGATAGCGCTAGCAACAATGGCGACAAACAATTTATACGACGACGAATTTAGTTATAACCTTTCTGATGAGGAATTGTAGATGCTATAATTGTAATTAGTATAGGTTTCTGCCGCGATTGATCTACGCTAATGTTTTTATGACTTTAAAGTAGCATTTTATGACCTAACTATGACATCTGAGACAATAACTATTTGTTGTCTCATCCTACATACATGTAAAATTACAAAATCAGCAAGGATACTTGGCCTAGGCCTTCTAGGCTTACTAGTAAACCATAATATGATTTGCCGACATTGATACTGCCTAGGTAGACAACGTGTAATCATGATCTATATACTCACCGTTGTCTTACTTCTTATGTGAATAATAATAGGTACTTCGTTTGTTCGTGTTTAAGTTTGCCCTGCGTGTACTTTTCAAAACGACCGCTAGGTAACGAATCGCAACTATACATAGCCAGCCAATCCCGGATCAGGGATCGCTGTTTTCATTCAATTAGACCCGGTGATTGGATGTGATGTGAATGACATAACCACTAGCCAATCACCAGGCACTACAATTTAAATATAATCACATCGATCATTAAGGAGATTTATGAAGAAACCACTGCTTAGCCATATATTAAAAACACGATTGTTGTATGGGTGAACACCGGCCAGCGATTTTTTTTCGTACATAAGTTGGGGACCCCTCATGAAACGTCACAAAATAAACATGAATAATTCATCAGTTAAATTTTCTTGTTCCGTGTGCACCCAAGCGTATAGCAACAAGAAGTGATTACACAAGTGCGGTACGATTCTAGGCCTATCTCCGCTGTTGTTGCGGCGTGCGATTTCATAGAAGAATAGCTGCGTTTTGTGTGGATTGTCGAAATAATCAGCCTTTAGTTTATGGTGTTTTTAATATAATTTATTACTAAAGAATTACGTGTTAAAATTATAGTTTCTATTAATACTATTAGGCCTAATTATTAGTCTCTAAACCCATGTCTATTCTAGTAGTAGCTGTGTGGGTGTGTGTGACGTGTGTGTGTTAGGTATGACCAAAGATAGTTACACTATCTTTGGTATGACACAATCCGAGTAATAAGTCAGCAAAATTAAACAATAAACATTACACAAAAATACATTTTTTATTCTCGTGGGTCAAATCTTCCCATCTCATGTGTTCATATACGCGCATTTTTAAAGTTCCTTTGAGTACATGCATATTGTTTGATAATAAAATAGCAGAATTAAAAAAATACAGTACACAAATTATACACATTCTTTATTCTTGTGGGTCTAAGCTTTCTTTGGGCTATGTCCAATGAATTACTACTTAGTTTAATGTCTTGCCTAGCTGTCGATTAGCCTCGACTCGACACATTTTGTGTGAAGAGTGCGCGAAGGCAATCACGTGAATTGACTTAGAATCCTAGGCCTACTGTAGAAAGTATCGTATCGCAGTTGTGTATAATCACTTCTTGTTGCTATACGCTTGGGTGCACACGGAACAACAAATTAATGAATTATTCATGTTTATTTTGTGACGTTTCATCAGGGGGTCCCCAACTTATGTACGAAAAACAAAATCGCCACCGGCCACGCTAACAACATACATGGTCAAATGCATAATTTAATATTCTATAGATTAACGCAATTTTTAATGACAGAAGATGGCAGGCAAATTATGATAATTCAAATATAAAAATTGCATATTTTATTAATATTACCAACTACTTAAAATTACCAGTCGTAAGAAAGTGAACTTTTCGTAGTCCGATTGTGATGAAACTAAAACAGAATTATTCAGCAATATATTTTTGTTGTCAATTAATCATCGACGCAGACATGTCAATAGAACATTCAGACTGCGCATACGATTTCTACATGGTTACGTTTTGGTCTCAAAAAATGTAACAGTTGATTCGCAGCGTTTTACCAGAGGGCCGCGGTTAGAGACACGGAGTTCAATGAGCGTGTTTGTTTGTTTGATTGGCAGCAGTGCTTTAGTATAGGCAAGCGCATTGTAAAATCGTTTGATGTCACCGTCGATGCATATCCTTCTATTCTTTAATCCATGGTTAGACCCACCCAGCATACCGCAGCCCGATGACTTGGGTCCAGGCCAACTTTCGGATATGATACGGCGGTACTTAGGGATACACAACACCTTCTATCCGATGACAAAGAACTTGTAAACATAGTTGCAGAAAGTATAAGTCAACATATCTTGTCATCGCCGGTCCTGCTCAACAGTATTGTTACATCGATATGTGAAAATGAAACGATCATAAAATCGATATTGTGAAACCATAATAGAGCGGGTAAGTCAAAATGTTTACGTTACCCATGACAACCAACTTGTAGAGGGCGAGATTTATTAACTTAAAGAGACTAACACAAAACTGAAGCAAGATATAAACACAATAAATGAAAAGTTAGATGACTTAGAACAATATAGCAGACGGAACTGCCTAATATTACACGGGGTTCCAGAATCTACAAACGAAAACACAGATGCATCTGCATTAGACATCATAACATCTCGTATCACCAACAACGTGGAAATAACGGACTTTGATCGTGTTCGGTAGGAAAAAGCTACTTCATGACAAGATCAAATCCAAACCTTGTCCAATCATAATGAAGTTTAAAGCATACTCTATTCGTGCGGACGTGTTTCGAAATAAGAAATCTCCATACACAATAACTGAAAACCTAACGCAAAAACGGATTATGTGGCTATAACGTCCTTCCTTTTTAAAATGTATTGTGATGAACATAATTAATCATCTTTAAAAAAATTGTTACGCCATTATCTATCAATTTATAAATGCAAATCACGAGAAATTAATGCGAACGTATTATTATTTACACTTGTAATTAATAATCGTCCTTTTTTCTTATTTTTTTTGTAACCAATCAATTTGTTTCTTTTTTTATCTATGTTATGTACTGTAATAAGTGTATTTTTTTTTTTGTCACAACACTGCTCACACTAACTGTTTATCTTCTAGTCTTTACAACCCCTCTACTGTTATAAATGCTTAAGCAATCTACTTACTTTCAACCACATCGATGACGTCGAAGAATTCCAACATGAAATAAGCCAACTTAATCACGATCAATTAATTAATTTCTCAAAATTAAAACACCTAAATATTAACCCATTCAAACTTAACTACACTGACGATTATAATGACTATTTAGTCAACAACGATACCTGTGAATACTGATTCAGATTCAGATAATATTTATTTAGATAATAATGAATGAATATATACAAAATAGAAAAAAGATATTAAAGTGAACATAGATAAAGCAGTAATTGGTAGTCATTATTATCATGGATCCCTTCTAGAAGTTAAAAACTTGTCTCGTAGGGACCCACAACAAAACACATTACTAAAAAAAATAAAAATAACCTAGAATATATAATTATATAATTTAGGATAAAAAATTACAGTATAATAACATAACTAACATCTTCTTTATAAAAATTATTTAAATTATATTTCAATAGTTTCATGATAATTATAAATGAAATAACTACCGATATTGGTAAATGAAAAAAAAAAAAATATGTATACATAAATTATAATTCCAGTATATAGTATATACTATATATACATTATATATAGTATAGATTAAAGATTGCAATAATAAACAACAACTAATATTTTGTGTAAGACATAAATAGTATATGAGTATAAATAATGATAATAAGCATAATAACTAAGCAGTATAATATTTAGATATATAATGATTCTTTAACTTTTTTCGGAAAGTAAATAATGATATTGACGTTTTGATATTTGGTGGGATATGATTCCACAAATTAGGACCTGATATAGTTAAAAATTTAGTTTTAGTAAGTCTAGCAAAAGGAATGTTTAAATGAGAAGTTCTTAAATTGTAATTGTGAAATTTGGTACGTTTACAGAGCATATCAATCATAGAAATAGGAAGTTGGTTTTTAAAATAATTAAACATAAAACTGGCAACTTGAACATTGTGGATATCCGTTAATTTTAATATACCAAGACGTTTAAAAAGGGGTTCAGATGAGGTTCTATATGGTGAAAAAGTAATAATTCTAGCTGCACGTTTTTGTAATTTAGTTAATCTAGCAATATTAGAAGAGTAATCTGCAGCCCAAATAATGTTACAAAACTACTTTAATGATACATTTAATACCAGATTTACTAATGATAAATTCAGTATAATACACATGAATTCACGTAGCCTAACCAAAAATATTGATTTTCAATAATAGGACTCAGTGAAACCTGGTTCAATAATAACAATGCTCCTCCTCCACTTACTAACATCCAAGGATATATACAATGGCCCAATCCGACCGCACAGGAAAGAAAGGCGGAGGAGTTGCCTTGTTTATAGATCGCCCAACAGCTCAATTCATACATTCAACAACAACCTATCTACCTCAATTGATACTTTGTCTAAAGAGAAATATTTGTTCATTTGTGGAGATTTTAATCTTGATCTTTTAAATTCTTTAACCCACGGACCCACCAATGACTTTCTGAATACAATGTACGCTGCCTATCTCTATCTTCTTATTGACAAACCTACAAGAATCACGACCAAATATTCCACCCTCATCGACAACATTTTCACTAACGTAATAAAACACAACATCACTCCAGGAGTTCTTTTCAACGACATAACTGATCACTTTCCTGTATTTCTTCTATTGAACACATCAAACGAACCCACAACCAATGCTAAAGAAAACTTCTACTCAAGAAAAATGACAAATTATTTGCATCACTAGGAATTGATCTAATGACCACTGAATGGAATGAAATATACCAGCATAACTCAGCAAATGAGTCTTTTAATTTATTTAGTAACAAATTTTCCATCTTATATAACCAAAACATACCTAGAAAAAAGATTAAAATAAACAAACAAAAAATAGCAAAACCATGGATAACAAAAGGAATTATTAAATCCATAAACACTGGAAACAAGTTGTAAAAAAAATATTTAAAATTACCAATATCAAAGAACAAAACAAAGTACATAGACTATAGAAACAAACTAACCAAACTTATCAAAATATCACGTAAACAACACTTCTCAAACAAATTTAACAGCTACAAAGACAACATTAAAAAAACGTGGCAAACAATCAACAACGCACTTGGCAAAAACACAACTAAAAATATACCTAATTTCTTTAATAACAATGACTCAAAAATCACCGACCCCGTAGATATTGCTACCAATTTTAACCGATACTTTGCAGAAATAGGTCCTACGTATGCCTCAAACCTTCAATCATCTTCCGGGAGCCATTCTGATTTTCTAAAAGACCCTATTAAAAACTCTATTTTTTTCGCTCCTACTTCTAAAAAAGAAATTATTGACATAACCTCAAAATTCAAAAAAGGTAAAAGTCCGGGCCTTGACGATATATCTCCAAAAGTAGTTAAAGACATTGCACCTCTAATTTCGGAACCGTTAACATCTAATATGTGTTGTTCGCCTGGTTGTGCCATGTGATGCGAATATGTTCCGTTGACATAAGTTGTATCAAAGTAGTCAAGAAAGTCCTCTAATACTGCAGGTGAATTTTCCCGTAGGTGCTGCATACCTTCTTTGACCTAGATAAAACAAAGATTATTTATGAGTAAAGTAGAATGATCAATGTTCCAGATAATTCTTAATTTGAAATCATGTAAGAGTCATTTTTATGTTTTAAAGTTATGGTGCTACAGTACGAATGAATGTTCAAATTAAATTGAAAAAAGAAATCAAATAAAGGGACATGACAACATAGCTTGTAGAACAATTAGATAGAAAAAAGTTATTAAATCAATTATTAAAGCAGTAAAATTATAAAGAAACATTATAGGCTAAATGAACAAGTAAAAAATCACCATCTTGAAATGCATAATTCTATATGAACGAAAGGTGGAAATTAAACAGATAAATATAAATAAAATATATTGTAAAGATAACATACCTTATCTGGAGGCAGGAAAGCGAGACCATCTACCATTCCACAGAAGTGCTGGATTTGCTCGTCTTCCATGTACATTGAAGCAAGGCCGAGAGTCTGCAGCTTTCTCCATGAAGATTGTGTTAAGTGGTTTATTTATTAAGGTTGGGTTTGGTACATAACCTAGTAGTCTACATTGATCAACAATGGCAGTAAGAAATTGTTTGTAATGTTCTTGCAATTTTGATGCAAGTAGCGCATATACAGTTGTTATCGAATTTTCTTCTAAATCAACGCCAATCACATACAATTGCTTATAGAGTTTTGGGCTGGTTTTAAATGTTCCATCCATAAACCAGGTTGTTGAATTGCATAGGTGACGCAAACCATCCGAAGTTGCAAAAACTGTGACACGGTCATTATTAACAACCATAGCATCATGGATTAGAAAGTCTCTGTCATCAACAGTTAAATAACACCTACACCCAAATTGCTATTCACAATAACACAATTGAATAAAAATTGATTGTCCAGCACTCCCACTTTACAATGGTAAAGTCCATTGTTGGGTGGCTTTTTACAGTGGTGGCTTTTTTCCGATTTCCGACAAGAAATTGAGGTAACGGGACGATTCGGCCCTGGGACGATTCGGCCCTGGGACGATTCGGGCCGGGACTATTCGGCCCACTCAAATGTATTGACTTTGACAAGAATTTTAATATGTTTAAATAATGTATGTTTTTATTTCTTTAGGCCTATTATTTATAGAGGAGAATGAGTAGTGGGCCAAGACAAGTGGATGATGGATCTTCGTAGACGTTTTCATAAGACTCCTTCACAAGTTGAATAGAAAAACGATAACAAATATAGCAATGGGCCTAGTATTATAATTGATTAGAAATGTGTTTTGTATCAACGTTTGATTAATATTAAATTAATAAAACATTTTATTATACGGGTTTTCTGTAATGTTTTCTACCGGTTTGATGATTTATTGAATACTATAGGCCTATAGTTAATTTACTGAATTTGGAAAATGACATTTTTACATCAGTGGCACTCAGGAATTACACAGTACCGTAACAATTAAAAAATATAAATCTCTCAATTAATGAGAGATAAGCCTACTACTGTACTATAAATTGATAGTAGAAAATAACGATGATCAGGTTGATCGACATTGCAGTAACAATATTAAAGAGAAGACAATAATTGTTAAAACAATAATTAAAAACTCTCAATTAAAATGAAAAAGCTGGACAGTCAAAATACTGAAGACATTTTCCGATTATTATATGATGATATACTACTAATCTATAAATTGATGATAGAAAATAATGATGACCAGGTTTTATCGATGAACACGTTCACTTACAATTGTAGGCTATAATAACACTAAATAAAAATGGGAGACCTCTGAAAACTAATTAGTATAGTGTTTGGTATGATAAACCGTCGAAATAATTATTGCAAAATAAGGCATTTATTTTAATACTGTACAGTATATTTTTTGGGTGGGGTGTTGTATTGGGTGGGCGCGGTTGAATGGTTTGACAATTAGTATTGTTTCGAAAAGTATTAAACAGCCAATAGCACGTTCTTGTACAACTTAACAATGAAGCACACACAAAACAGTCAAGACAATACAAAAATGTAGTTGTTTTTCCGTGAGTTAAGCTGACCCACCCAAGGACAATCACCATTTTCGTATTGACTTCATTGCTGATCAAACTATAGTCACAGTTTCTCTCTAAATTGCGTGCTTTTTTATTTTAAATTCAGTGAATAAATTTTACAGTTCTTCTAGTTTTGCGACGTCAGTTGCGGATCCAGGGGGGGGGGGCACCCTTTTATGTGCGAGAGTACCATTTCCGGCCATCTGGTACGTCATTTAACAAAGTTCGCACCTTTTCCGCCATGTGCAAACGCTCACTCTTGCGCGAAGCCTTTAATAGGCTAGTGCTTCAGTTTTCATATTTAAAATATCAATTGTTAATACATTTATAATAACGTGAGAGTGCCATTTCCGACCATCTAGTAGAGATGTTATATTTTCAAAATCGCCTCAGCTCAGCCACAACCATGGTCGGGCTGAGTTGGTGTGGACTCTCTACAGTTGCGCCCCCCACCCCCCATTCACAAAATCCTGGATCCGCCCCTGGACGTGACTCTTTTGGATTCAGCGGAATTGAGTCTGGGTTTTTTTTTCTCGACAATTCGTACTTTATATTTGTTTGGAGTGTATTGGTGTCTGCATTTTGACAGTGAATTAAATTAGATTACCTTCTTGGATCAGCTAAAGTATCAAGTTATAACTTCATGCAGCCTAAGGTATGGGAATATTTTTATATTACTACTATATTACAAGTGGGTTCTATATATAATCAACTATCAGTTGGGCTGCATTATAATAAAATGAACACTAAAATTAAATATTGAAAACGTATTTTTATTTTTAAAAATTAATTAATTTCTGGATACACATACGCGAAACCCACATACGCTGGTGGCGCCCTTTCAGACGTGATTGAAAGTTTGGACCAATTAGAAGTCTTGAAATAGAGGAAAGCGCCACCAATGTTATTTTTGATCGAAAAACTTTGTTTAATAAATAATACGAATATTCTCTCTCACTAGCATGCAGTAGTCGCAGTTAAGAGCGGCATCCTCTATCTAGAAATGTAAATTAGTACAGGAAATAATATTAAACTAAATAATATAAATAAATTCATAGCTATATAGATGTTTAACAATGTTGATTGTACTTGTAATTAACCATCACATTTATTTTAATTTGTCAAGTTGAAGCAGACAACAGATGATGTTATATAAATGTTATAACTATTATTTACCATGCAAAAATATTATAGGCCTACCTATCTGTATTACTATTAATATAATATTTTCCTGTTTTACAGAACACTCGCAGCCACCCTTGTGGTGTTTGCAGCACAACCTGTGGGTTGAACTCGGTAAAGTGTGTAGGTTGTGGCACCATGCTAGGTGCGAGGTTTTGTCGCTAAAACAGCTTTCGGATTTGGGGGAAATCATGTTGGAATATTATTGTCAGCGATGTTGCGGTCGGCCATAATATAACTTTGGGAACTCATTGTCTCGTATAAGGAAATCATATGAAGTTGGAATGCTACAGTCTGCTGTGTGTTCTTGACACATTGTCAGTTTTACTTTTTTGTTAGTAGCCCTTCCTAAATTTGAGTTATCTAAAACTATTTAGCCTACCTAGGTCTAGCCTAGGCCAGAAAGCCTATATAGGCCTAGCTAGCTAGTAGGTGCCTAGGCTAGTATATTTTAAACAAATAAATAATAATAAATAATTATTCGAAAATGAAACTTACAGTCAGATGGAATACTTTTTCAGTTTCTCTACTACTCTAGGTTGGCCGAGAATTCGTTTTTCATCCTCGACCTAGGCCTAGCTTAGCAAACAAAACACCAAATTCCCCGGAAAAAACTTGGCTAAACTTACACAAAACAATACCGTTTGTAAACACGACGGTATCAGAAGAATTATTTACATATACATAATTGTTTAGTTCAAACACCTTTGAAAACTTGATAATAATATTCCAACTTGATAAAAACCGATAAAAAACTGTATAAAGGGTGGCCAATGTGAGGTTTTTCATCATGGGGGGAATTTTCTGTTAATAGCAGGCAACCATGTAGAATATATCCCTTATGGGATGACAAAAAAGATAGGGGTGGATGCCGCTCTCAAATTTCAGGTCAAAGGTAATTTTCAAGGTTATAAGGTCAAATATAGCTTTAAGCTGTTTTCAACAACATATAAGCTAATTAAAAGAAATGTAACCATTATTGGATCATTATTGACATATTGCTGTAGATGGTGAAGTTCATCAATTTTTCAACTTACAAGTTTAAAGGTCATTTTCAAGGTCATAAGGTCAAATAGAGGACAGACTTGTTAATTATCGGTATTAATAATTGAAATAAATATAATTTTCATGATAGCCTGGGGCTGATTGTTATAGTGTGGTGTCAAAAAGACCAGAATTGTACTGGGAAGATTTTAAACTTTTTTAGTCACTCCTGGAAGGTGTTCAAGGAATGGAGATGATGAGTCCTAGAGTATCAAAATAACCGAAATTGGAGGCCTACTGGAATGTCTTAAATTTCATTTAAAAACAGAGGGTTTGTGGGTTGGGAGTAATGGGCGGCATGGGCACATGCCAATATTCGAAATTTTTCTGGGATGGAAGGAGGTAACGCTCTGGGGTGGGTATTTCTTCAAGCACTGATATATAATGCCTACTGGCCATCTGGGTAACGGCAAACGATTGAATCACAACCACATATGCATGCTTTTGGTAACAAATTCATCTGGCTCTTTAGTTTACATACACATGTAACAAGTTCCAAACTGACAACTGAGTTTTTTTTTTTATTTTAAGTGTTTCCCGAAGTAGAAATACAGTACTTTGAAGTGAAATACTTAATATTTAAGGGAAATATTATATCACTAGTGTTAATGGTATATATAGTCACTGAGTCTAGATGGAGGTAGCACCAAAGAGTAGTCTGTTCAAGAGTACTATATATTTGGCAATATTAAACTTTAGTGCAGTGGCGTATCCAGTAGGGGGGGGGGGGCCCCCCCCCCCTGATTTCGTTTCCGTCGGCACATCATCGCGGCCGTCGGCAAACAAAGGTGCCGGGAAAAAAAATAAACTATTTATTCTGACAATAATTGAACTGTAAACATAATTCTTTTGAGTGTTTGTTTATTTACATATCATATCATCATTGATCCCTTCAGATCAACTATTTTTTATTTTCATTACATCTAACTAAACACGTAAAAAATGTGTAGCACGTACGTACGGCCATACGCGGTAGATTGTTTACTCAAAAGTCTTTGACCTTACCCTAAAACCTTGTTTTTGCATGCAGTTGAGCCTCTCATGACCTGGGATTTGTATGTCTTCCTACGCTAAGAGATTATATAGTTCCACATGCCATGTGCTTTTTTGTCTAAGATATATTTATTAATTATTATAAGTGCCAAAAACCCGGGTTTTTTTTCTCGATATGAGGCCTTTATTATTCAAAATTTTTAAAGAAAAAGCACGTCATATACCATAAAAAATATCCATGTATTTCATTTTTGGAACAGAATATTCCTTGAGGCTCAACTACAAAACCACCATTTTGTGATATGATGTCATCGTAAGCCAATCAAAGCTGAGCTTTCTCGCGATTGGCATTGCTCACGGTTGAATGATTTAGGATTCTAGCTGATTTGATTGGTGGATGCGAATCACCCGCAGCGGAATGTTTTCTCTCGCGCGTGTACCATGGATCTCTCTGATCGTTAGTACACAAAGTTAGAGCAATGAATTTGTCCGAATTCCGTTAAAGATGTATTGTCCCCCAAAAAATGAAAAATAAAGATGAAAAAAATCAAATTTTGAATAGACCCTTTTGTAGTTAACATAAAGTTATTCACTTCCACCGAAAAAAAATCCGAAAAAAATATTGATTTCGCTTATAAAAAAATCAAAATAAGTTTACCATTTTTTCGAACTCATCGGCTCAGAAATTAGGCCGGTAGAGCTAACTCATACATATGCATGATATGTTAATGAGCATCCACACAGCAGAGATCTGATCTAACAATGGACGATGCACGTTGTATGTACAACACCACCAGAGATCGACGCGACTCGACTGTGGGTTTCCCTGGCCTGATCGTATAATGTAAAGCTGAGCTGTTAATTTGTCGGTAAGTAGGCCTAGACGGTTATTTTAAATATAATAATATATATAACGCAATAATAACAGGAAGGTAAATTAATTAACTTAGCCTGGGATTTTTTCAGTTCAGGGCTAGGCCTAGAATAATTAATACATGCTGCTGCATATTACTAGGCTAGTATTAGCAAGCAGACTGTGACAATCGGGTCCCTGCAGAATATGCCCAGCTAGGCCCTATACATTGTACTCTTCATAGACTGGCCTAGGCTATATGCCATCAATCTTAGCTACATTCCGAAAATACAGCCAGCTTGCTGTACCATATATATTTACAGTTGAAGCTTGTTTAACTAATTTTTATGATAAAAATAAAACAAACATTTTTCAGGGAAAATGGTTGCAATACAAGCCTGAAATTGAGAACCTTCCAGCAGCACTGTACAAGTAGACAGAGGGGAAAAGCCAGCTTAGCCATTTTACAACACAAACAAATGTTCTCTGTACTGTAGTAAGTCAAATATTTATTTTCTCTTTTTATAAGTTATAACATTATAAGTAATGTGTTTTAATTACCATAGAAAGGTAGTATACTTATTTGACTATGTCAAAGTAAGCAATTTCACTAGCCCAATTTTGCACTAAATATGCATGATCTATTTTTTCCAGATTTTCATACTTTGCTTTTACTTTTTTTAAAGATGTTGAGCTGATGAAGACTGGAACAGAGGTCACCCAAAGACAACAATGATAGACTCAGTATTGGAATATGATTGGATATTGCAGGAAAAATATTTCCGACTCTCCTGCTGCATTCGGCCAATATGTTCTTGTCCAGCTTGTAAAATATTGTATAATTTTTTTTGTATTATATGTACAGTATATTATTTTGTAAACATAACATTCAATAAATAAAAAAAAACTACTACAACAGTACACAGGATAAATTCTTCAAATTTACTTACACTTCATAATTTTACTGTAAATATTACAGTGCAAAAGGAGTTAATAAAATATATATATACAGTATATCTTATTGAATTCCTATATTGTTTTTTGTGTCAATTTGTCTACTAATTATCAATGTGTTGATTGTGGCAGTAATTACGACAGCTATAGTCTTCTAAGATCGCTCACATCCATTACAAAGTGTCATTTTAATAGTAAGAAACGTTTCAATAAATTGTGAATGTTGCCACTGTACGATACATTTTATGTTTCTCACTACTTGCTCTTATTGTTCAATCAATCAACCTAAAAAAAAAAGAAATTTGTGTCAAAATATCTGCATAAAATGTTTATTTGCGGAATGTTAATTTGAACCTATTGCATTTGATACAGAAAATATTTTTAAAATATTGCATCAGTAAAACATCCAAAACAATATTTAGATTTTCTTCTTTTTTTTAATTTTCACTGCCGAATAGATAGTTGAAATCTTTAAAAATTAAACCAATTCATTATGATAGAAGCAAAAATACATCTCTTCTGGTGGTGGTCTACTGTAGCCCTAGCTAGCAGTGTACTGCCTAGGCCTACTACACTCTACTTCTAGAGACAGAAGTAGGCAGCAGTTAGGCTACTCGAGACTGTCAGTGCTAGTAGTAGTAGTAGACTAGTAGTAGTACAGTAGCAGCAAATTCGGGCCTAGGCCTTGCTAGGCCTCTCCTGTTAGCGAAACAAAAACTCACCTAAATGAATAACATTCAACATCAAAGTTACCAACTGTAATTCTAACTTAGCATTCTGCTAGCTATAGTTTTCGTGTTTTCTTCAAGATTCGTCTCGCATCACTACTCGACTCTCTCGCACGCATGCATTGCTATCGTTGTTGGCTGTTGATTTGGAAAGCATCATCATCCACATGATGTATCCATACAATATGAATATTTATGAGCTAACTCAGGTCAAGGGTTAAATTAAACCGGAACACATTTGTCTTCCAGACAAATAGCTTCCGGTTGGTTAATTTTTGCATTAAATTGCGATTTTCCCGTGTAAAAAATTATTTTTTTCAATCCAAATTGAGGTCAAAGTGAATAACTTTTATGTGCAATTAAAATGGCAAATTCAACAAAAATATTGAAAAAAATTTTTTTTTCAGGGGGACAATACATCTTTAAGTAAACAACTTTATATATTTTATAAGCATTTAATAACATGTTTTATTGATATTTCCAATGGTGATATATAAAATAAATTACTAAAAAACGTAATTATATGTAATTATTTTAACCAAAAATGGCGTAGTTAATAGAATTGTCGACCGAGGCCGCAAATTGTTTTACTTCTTTCGTGGCTAAAAACGATCATTTTCGGCGATGTTTTAGACCCTATATTTCGAAAACTACAAATCAGATTTACCTAATTCTTTCTTTATTGTAATATGAATACAACATACTAACATATAATGTTGGTTTGGTTTTAATTTTGCATCGTTATCCCATATAAGACAATATGACTATGTAATCCTAGAACATATTGATCAGAGACGTCGTGTATGTACAGATAATGACACCAATTTTGTCGGCAAATTGGCAATTCCCGGCCCCCCCCCCCCCCCCCAACTTCAAAATCCTGGATACGCCACTGCTTTAGTGTACACTGTACGTGGAAAGTCTTAATCTTAATCAATTCCATTTACAAGGAGTGGATGCGTTAGAAATGGTTTCCAGTATGACCTCTTCCCATAACCAGCAAATAATGACGTGCTGCAACCCGTAATGGCATGGAAGCTGGTTAGATTATTCTTAATAGGTTTTCAACCACTTTATTGTTCACTATACCAGACATCGTCCATACTTTTGTAGGCTACTGTTACAAAGTGCATATCATTAATTAACATCAACTTTCATGTATAATTGCAATCTCTTTGTTATTGACATAAAGAATGTCTAAAAATTTGTGATATTTGTTCTCCAAACCGATGAGTGTGGCCCAAAACACATACGGAAGTACAGATTAGTACATTGGGACTATCCTTTCAATCGTGTCACTGGTTTTATCCACCCCTTTCCAATGTAATGATCAAATACAACAAAATGATGAAATATCTAGGTAACTTGCATAAATACTTGCATAGTCACCAAATGTTTACAGCCATGTTTACTGAATCCTATAGTGCATGACCATCATTTCTTCTGGAACATCTGTGGGTATTTCAACGCCATCCATCAAGATATGTGAAGTCATATTTGGTTAAAGATATTAAAATTGGGCTATGATCATACTCCAATGGTTGATCAGCAGATTTTCTGTCAGTTTTTATATACTTTATCGAAACAGTTGCCTTATAGAAATCCGCAAAGGTTTAGAGCGATGCTTTTTCAGTGGCACATGAAGTTTTAGGTTCTACTGTTTTTTTTCTTTCAATAAGATCTTCCTTATCATCTGTCAGGTCGAAAGAATATTGTGTATTATGTGTGATTCGTGATCAGTCTGACCATGTCATGCAGAACCTATCAATGAATTACAGCGTTTCTTGTTATACCAATGATTCTATTTTGAATTGATCAATCATCCACTCAGTGTTTAGAATATTTGGTTCTGATAGTTTAGATAGGTAAACTTGTTTACCCTTTTAACCTCATTTCTACAACGAATCCAATCTGTTTTTAAATGTGTTGGTGGTTTCAGAAATGACGACTTCGGTTGGCAAACTATTCAAATATATAATTATTAATTGTGAAAAAGTGGATCTCCTATCAGTCCTTTGTGAAATTTAGGTTTAAAAAGTCTAAGCTGATGTTCTCGTGTATTTCTGCTTAGATTGCATCTCATTTGAAGGAAGTCTTCCTTGGCTACACCCTCGAAATCTTTTGAAAATTTTCAATCAAGTCACCACGAATTCGTCTGTCATACAGGGTTGTTAGGCCAAGAAACTTTAAACAATCTTCATATGAATAAGAATGGATAGCTGGAATTTGATTTGTCGCATGACGTTGTCCTCTTCAAGTGCGTTTATGTCTCTTTGGAGAAATGGATTTCATACCTGGACACAGTACGTAACGTAATGTTTGTAAATAACGTTAAAACCGTCTTTATATGTATTTATGTGTATAAAGGACTTAATTACTTAAGGAGTTTTATATTTGTTATCACCGTCAGCCATGATAGCATAGATGCGAAGGCCTCAAGAAGAAGTCCCCAATTACCACTCCTTCCAACCTTGATAATGTCCAATAGTTAGGGTTTTTGAAAACAAAGACTCGATACCCAGGTTTCTCTTTCGAGATTTCTTGAAACAACAAACTTCAATAAAAACTTGTATCATTGAAATAATGAAAAAAATGTTTAAATAATTACATTATAGGGGGTCTCTGACCCAAACAAAAACATCTTGACATTAGGTCATATAGGGGGTCTCTGTTTTCGAAATTTTTCTAAAAAAAATTTCTAAATATTATTACATTATTATAGGTAATGTTAATATTTTTTCTAAAAACAAATTTCTAAATATTACTGTATTACATTATTATAGGTAATATTAATAATATTATAGTAAAAGACCAATCTTTTGGTACATATGGCGTTTCATACATATATAACACTTGACCTATTTTTTCCGACAAAAATCAAAACGATGACTGGTGGACAACATAAAAAAGACAAATTTACAACAGACTGGGAACAGCCTATTAAAAAACTGTGTGTACTTTACAGAAATATGTGAAAACAACATTTTGAGAAAATGACACTTTTATATTTAATTTCCTATGTTTTTATGTGTAAACTTAAATGTTTATCTCATAATTACTATAATATGAAGCATCAGTTGATCTTCAGATATACTTTTTTGGATAGATCTGATGATATAGATGATTTTCCGTGAATAAAAAAAAATCCTATATTTTGACCTTGTTTGACCTCTTGACCACATAAACTGACCTTAAAACCCAAAACTGAAGATGGCACCCACTCTATCGTTTTTGTCACCCCACAAAGGATACATTCAACATGGTTGCCTGCTATTAACAAAAATGCCCCCCAAAACTTTTTATAGAGGACTTTTGTGTATTTGGCCTCTCTACTATAATTAACAATCGTTGGGTTTGTCTAAATGTGGGACGATTCGTGGGACGTCCCACTAAAAGTGGGCCGAATTGTCCTGAGCCGAATCGTCTCAGGGCCGAAACGTCCCTGAATTGACAATTGACAACAAACTGAACTGGAAGCGTCACATTAATACAATTTCCAACACAATCTCTCGATCTATAGGTATAAATAAACAAACTCAAATTCACTTTCCCACAAAACATTTTACTTTCCCTTTATAATACCCTTATCCTGCCACATCTTAATTATTGCAACATTACTTGGGCTTTCACACATTCTAAACACCTAACACTTTGTCCATGGACTAGCACAGAAACAACAAGACTTGACAAACTTTTTAAATTACAAAAAAAGTCGATCCGCATCTGTACCCATTCCCAACACCTCACTCATTCCAAACCATGGAGTAACTCCATGTTCCAAACCCCTTTTCTACAAAGTAAAAACTCTTAAAGCCCCATTCCCTACGTTTTTTAGATCTAATTTAAGATCACAAACTATATTTAATGTAAAAATAATACTATATGGTCCTATTGCGATAACTTTTTTCGTCTTTAAACGGTTAAAAATGTGAAAAATAAATCGATTTTAATAATTATAGCGGCCCGCTATAAATCCCAAAATGCATTGCGCGCGGATTGATATTTTTGTTTTTCACCTGTAATTCGCCCACTTTTCGATCGATCGTGAAGCCAAAACAAATGGAAGACTCCTAACTTTTCAGCGAAAATACCGGGTGTTCCCCAATTTGTATCAACGGAGTCTGGCAAAAATAGAAAGACAATTAATGCAGCAACTATACAACGTCAGGCTAGGTATATAGCTAGCGTACGATGTTCGTACGTTACCGATGTTAACCAGCTAGGCCTACAAAACTAAGCCTAGAACGTACATTTAAGACAAGGAATGACATGGTTTAATGTTTTGAAAGTGATATACTGTATATGTATTATTTTCCAAAAAACGTCCAAAATTGCAGGGAAGGGGTCTTTAACATCTTCGACATAAATAAATTACAGACTGCTTTATTCATGCACAAATTTAATAATCAAAAACTTCCTATAACCGATTCTTTACAAAAAACAACGATGTTCACAATTATAACACCCGCAACTCAAATAAATATATCCCAATCAATAACCATTCCACAGCAAGAAACTCAATTAAATCCACTGGCCCTATTTTATGGAATTCTTTTCACACCTCCCTAACTAACCGCTCTTTCGAATCCTTCAAGTTTAGCTACAAATCATCGTTGGTATCAAAGTATTCAATCGATCTCCCCTAAGAATTCAGTCGTTATCCTCTAACCCAGTTTTTTAACTCTTGTCCAGCTTCTTCGTCCCTTCTGTCCTCGTTCTATCACGTGTTTTTGTCATGTGTCTTGTTGTGCTTGTGTATGTAGCTTAAATTTTTTATTATTTTTTCTTTATTCTTGTTATTTATTTATTCATATCTTATTTTTATTTATTTATTGACTACTTTTGAAACATTTATTATATATACTTTTTGAATTATTTTTTTCTGTTGGAACTATCCTTAAAGCCCTCTGGGCTTATTTATGTTTCTCCAGCATAAGTGCATTCTAATTTAAAAAAAAAAAAACACTGTAATATTAGTTCACAATGATGTATCTTATGAAAATAAATTGAATTGAATAAATATTGAAGAATAAAAAAAAAAACAAGAAATAGAAACTGTATTATTATGTTTTTAAATGCAAGAAAGCAGGAGAGACGAGTGAGATTATAGGCCTACTGTATCCATTTCACTCTTCCATGCCAGTAAAGCACTGTGGTCAGGTAAAAATACTAAGAAAGTATTGAAATTCGCACAGAAATATCTGTATTATGTACTGTGAAAAGAAAACCATCTGTTGATTTCAAAAAGACAATTATTATCACACATCTGCAACTATAAAAAAAATAGGCCTACTGTCTACAAAACAATACTAAAACACATGGTATTTTATATTTCAAAGTTCTAATACTGTTCTGTTTACACATATTATTACTGAAAAAATCTAGGTTATATAGACTCGCTATATAAATATATTATACAGCCTATATAGATACGTGAACATGTTGGTCGAAATGGCATCACATGACCACCGTTTGAAGGATTGTAAATGTTTGGACATATACAACAATCCAGCGAACCGAGTAATTTTCGTGTAGCAAAAGGTTGAGAGGTTAAAATCTCTAGACATGTCAACATTAATATCTTTGTTACTTTTTGAAGGCTAGCCTAGCCACAAGCAGAGAGGACAACCCAGCCAGGTCTACTGAATACATCTGATACTCAAGATTTGTCTTTTAATGATCAATTATTTTCCTTCTTAGGAGGCTGAGACAATTTGGTATTAGATCAGAAGGGATATCCATTTATGTATGTTACTAAATGTGCCTAAAAAATCATAGGCATACTCCAACGTTCTATTGGTACTTTGTACACTAAATGTTTACTCAAAAAGGCTACATTGATCAAAAATGATCCATACCATCCTGGCAACCATCATTTCCAAACTATGTAATGTCTCACAGTCACAAATATAGATCGATACTTGCAAAAACTAATAGGTCAGTTTCTTCTTTCTACCAAACAGCAATCCGTGTAATTAATGACACATTTTTACTTTAAGCATTTAATTCGCCGAAACCTTTTATTTGTTGTTAGCCAAACCAATTCATTTCAATGTAAATGTTTTTTTATATATTTACATATGACAATAAATTTATTTACTTACTTACTTACTTAAACTTTATGTTCTGAAGAACATCATCCAACACATCTATTGTCATCTCTGTAAAACATCAATATGTTGGTAATCCATTTGTTAGACCCACATAATCATTCAGTATTCCAATTTTCTGGAAATATATTAAATTCTTTTATACAAAAAATGTCAGTCTCTGTTTTCCATAACTTCCTGCAAGACTTCATCAATTTTATCTCCTTCAAGGTCATTAATCAATTCCTGAAATTCTTCTTCATTTACCACTGATTTAAGAAGCTTAATCACATGACTTCTGAGATTTGTCAGTTTTCTTTCAGAATCTCCAAAATTAACAGTTTGCACTGCTCTTGTGGTAGAAACTACCTGTATTTTGCCATCAGCTATGTATTCAGAAGGTTTGTTTGTGTGAGGTTTCTGTTCATGTAGCTCACTTTCTTGACTAGGTTTAACTTTTATTTTCTTCACTGGAGGTGGGTCAGTATTTTCACCACTATTGATAGAAATTATAAAAACAATTGTATGTACTGTAAGCAAGAAGACTAATGTTTAGTTAATTGCATATTTCATGTAACTAATTGTAGTACTGTTATAGTCTGAAATAAAGATATATAAATAGCGCCCCCTAAAAAATTGTACTTTTAAGGAATACCCCGATCGTAGCGATTGGTACCGTCCAAACTATGAGAAGACGATAACATGAGTGATGCGGCCATTGTGGTTCGACATCTAATACTGTACATCATGTATTATTATTGTCTTGTAGGTATGTAAAGATAACTGGGTTATTCCATAAGTAAATTGTCAGGAAGTAGAACGGAGATGAGTCTACTTATTTAGAAATTATGTAGGAACGAACGATGAAGCATGAATCTATAAAAACAGTATTTTAGGGATAAATCAACCTGTATGTTGCCATAAATGATTATAAAGTGTGAAACATAGGTTAGGTAACGATAAATTATGTCTGGAGAGGAATGTTCGGGTAAATTACCAGTAGGGTAACAAATACTGTGAGCGATTACTTTATGTGTTGTTATAATTATTGGCACTATACTAGGATAAGTTATAATGTATACGGTACTGAGATAAGACTATAGTGTATTTACTGTACACTGATTCGACTCACATGTGTGAGATGAGTTCCGTTACTGTAATTTGTAGAGGGCGCACTTGTTGTTTACTTTGCTGTCAGGCCTAGATTATAATGCATAGTTAGGCATAGAGATGGGTATTACAGTACTATTGATGACGTATGGAATAATTATACGGGAAAGATATTTTTAATCAAGAATGTGTTTGTTAACATGTTAATCTACGCTTACGCTAAGGTCAAATTTTCGTTCGCTACAGTGGCGAAAGGTTTTGAAAAACATTAGCCAAATTGAAAATCCTTTAGCCAAATTTAAAAAACCATAAAAATTCGAAAAAATGTTTATTAAATAAATAATGCATGTATTTTTTTGTTATTTTACTTCTTTTACATTTATATTATTATTAGGTATCCCAATGAACCTGATTTTCGTTACCGCGATTTTAACACGTTCGTGAAATTTTAAAAAGTGACGTGTCTTTGAAGTTAAAAATATACTATTTCTTATGTACCCATGAGAATAAAAATTATATGCCTGGAAAGATCTTGTTTAAGGGATTATTTTTATATATTTATAATCTATGTTTATTAAATATTTTAATAGAAAATGCGAGTTAAAAATGAGGTACAAAAGCCGGCGAGCCGAAATCCGCACGCTAAAAATAACATTGGAAAACACCTACCCATTTTCGCACCCGATCGCACAAGGTCCATAATAGGTGGTGGAGTAATTTTTGTTGCATGTTATCGGGCTTTAAATACCCTTTATTTTGATATGTAAATCGGTTATTATTATTATGTACATCCGCCTCACTGTCAATTTTAACGATAAAAATTGAATTTTTTAGTCTTTCTCATTATCAAAATCTGGCTAATTTAGTATTGAATTGAAGCTAATTTATATTTCTGTTTGATAAAACACATCGTTTTATTTGACTTTGCGTGGAACTCGTGCGAAGAGGCCAACAAGACCAACCACTGAAAAAAATAATCCCTACCATAAATATCAATCAATCAATCAATTTATTTGGAAATTGCACCTTTACATCGGTGGCACACACAGTAAGTGGTGCATCCATATTAAACACAATTAACATAAAATGACGGATACGGATACTTAAGCTAATTTACAAAGTTAAAAGATTAAAAATATTTGTCTGACATGAGTTGATACATCATTTTAGTTAAATATATTTATATGCATAAAGAGGAAGTAGTTACCATTTTTCCTTATTCAGTTCTCCGCTTATTACTAAATTACCGTCGCCCAGGCAATGTGCATGGTATGCATGTATTAGCGCGTTAATTAATGATTGGATAACCCCCGCAGTGGACTGTTCCATTTTCTGAACTAGTCTTCGCCGCACACGAGGCATGTCGAAAAATGTCGCCTCTCATCATGGAATATTTGCTTCGAAAACGTCAATTTTACCGATTTATTAAATTATTTAATGAGTGGAATATTTATCAATCTACTATATAAAGCAAGTACGTTAGGAAGAAATGTACCGCAGAAATTTAAGAAGCTTTGAATTTGCTATGCAGCGTCCGTAACCCATTCTATGTAGGCGGCCGAAACGCGCTTTGGCCAGGGTTGCCGTTGTAGTAGTACTAGTAGTAGTTCTTAGCTATTCAATTTAAAGCGCAACTTTCGGTTAGAATAATCGAAAGGGAAATAAAATTACATTACAATTAAACATGTTGTTAACATTATACTATTTATTGAGGTAATTACTTTGTTAAATTTAAAATTCCCCTTTTTAAATAACAGAACAGCCTCGTTTACGGAAGTATTCGTCCACATGTTTCTGTTTACATTTTCTTCTCGAAGTTCATTTTCTACATCGAAGAATAGGGACTTCCCCTTTTATTCGCTCATCATCACGTCGAAGGTCGACGACGGCCGGCCAGCGATTTTTTTTTTCGTACATAAGTTGGGAACCCTCATGAAACGTCACAAAATAAACATGAATAATTCATCAGTTAAATTTGTTGTTCCGTGTGCACCCACATAATTTGTAATCATGAAAACTACAAAATGGATTGTAATTTATCATGAATAAATATAGTAATGACACTTACTTGTTTTCTGCATTTTCAGCCTGAAAACAACAAAGTAATATAATACATTATGTTTATATTCTTTACAGATTTCCTACAAACAGCTTTTAGTATAAAAAAGTAGTTATTATTCTCCACAGTTTATCACATTCTGGCTTTATGCTATATAAGTGTAAATTGGTGCAGTAGGGAAATGTGTGATGTAAAAAAAATGACCAGTTAACCCAAGATATAATAACCTTTTCAACATCCATCACACGTGTATCGAGTTGTTCCTTCTGATTTAAAAGTTCCTTTTTAAGGTTTAACAGAACAGAATATGTTGATTCTTGTTCAATTTCATCTGGCTTATTCACCTCTTTTTGAGCATTCTTGTTCTCTTTCTTGGCCTGGATGAGAGAAAAAAAACATCACAAATGTTTGTTAATGGGTAAGAAGAAACTTGCTAACAACCATGACCAACAGATCAGGAACTACACTATTATACAAATAATGAAGGTTTATGAGTGCAGTGGCGCAAGTAATGATAAAGATCAGTCAGATCTACATCGTGTTGTTAAGTGTGCATCACGTATCATTGGATTTGAGAAGAGCTCTATTGAATCTGTTTTTGAGAATCGATTAATGAAGAAAAGACATTCTATATTGCAAGATTCATGCATAATGTATTTGAGGTGGTCACATATGATGAGGAGATCAAAATTTGAGCATCACACCTCTGTCACTCATCCCGATGATATGCAAATTACCTTAAATATGCAAATTAGGGTGAAATTACAGGGTTATCATATCTCAAAAACTATATTTACTCTAATGAAACATTTTACGAAAAAATGACCGGAAGTACAACATTTGACCCTCCACCCCATTTCTCAATGTTTGCATACACAATGTGACTAAAATGTCTGTAGAGACTTTATTTTAAGGTCAAATGACCCAGATGTAGGTTCCTAATAGCATTAGCGTTTTTCGAGATATGGAAATTGACTGTAATTTGCATATTTCATATAACTTAATGTACTACTAATTTGCATACTTTCGAGGTGCTATACTGGCTATATAAAACCTGTATCCAAGTCATTTGAGGCCAAAACAAAGTCTGTAATACATTTTAGTTGCATTGCATTATATGAAATAGAGTTGAAGGTCAAATGTCATACTTTCGATAATTTTTTCGTAAAATGTTTTATTAGAGCGAATATAAATATGTACATTCTGAATAAGGCTTTGAAAAAATCAACTCTCTAGCATTAATGGCTTTCGAGATATGGGAAGACTGTAATTTCACCCCCTTATTTGCATATTTCATGTAATTTGTACTAATAATTAGCATAATTTCGAGGTGTGTGACAAAGGCGTGATTTTGGGAATTACAAAGCGGTCCTATGCCGACTATAGGAAACTACAGTAGTATCCGAGTCATTTGAGTCCAAAACAAATATAAAAATGTACATTCTGAACAAGTTTTTGAAAAAATCAACTCTCTAGCCTTAGTGGTTTTCGATATATAGGAACCTGTAATTTCACCTCCTAATTTGCATATTTCATGTAACTTGTTCTAATAATTTGCATACTTTGGAGGTGAGCGATACAGGTGTGATTTTGAGATTTACTTAACAATCCTATGTTGACTATTAGAAACTGTATCTGAGCCATTTGAGGGCAGAACAAAGTATCTACAGACATTTTAATTCTTTCTTTCACATTCATCCATTTCTTTTTAGCTTTCTTTACTACAAGTATGTTGATTTTCAATCAAATTTTTAAGTTCAACTCGGAACAAGTTCCAAACCACTGTTGATTTAATTTTTTAATGCTTTTCCACACAGATTGAATAAAATTTGATTTATATATACAAAAAGTGAATAACGATATTAATTCATTGACATTTTCACTTTTTCTTAAGGGATATAACATTAAAAAACCATAGTGTTAAACTTGTTCCATGCATACTGGATACTTTCACAAGCATACAGTTTCAATCTAAATTTGACAACGTTCGCATAACTCAGTTGAAGATATTTTCCATATCTTCATTCTTAATTGTTTACAAGCCAATATACGGTGTGCTAATTTTTTTGCAACATGTTTCATGCTATAATCTTTGTTAAACCATATTTGTTTCCAATCAAAATTTATTTTCTTAAACTCCGATTCCCATTTAAATTTACAAAAAGGAGAAGTAGAAATGTTATTGATGAGGTGTTTATAATAAAATGAATTGTTATAGTTGTTACAATATAGAATTGTTTACTTATACAATTTCAGTGGTTGTTATTTTTTCATTCAAATTTGATTGAAGGAAAAGCATTTATAAGTATTATCCCACTTTGTTGTTTTGAAAAGGATGGGATCAATTCTTTGGTGGTCATTATTCCACAGTTTCTTGTGTTATCTTTTATCATTTTATAACCTGACTGTAGCCAACCTTTGAAATATAATGTTTTACCTTTACTTTTTTATAAAACAATTTTCCCACAAATTCTGCATTTCTATGTCTTTTATGTTATAAAAGTACACTGCTAGGGCTTAACAATCTCTTAATCCAAACAGTCGAGACGCAGATAGCTCAAATGACCATTAAATCACTAATTTTTGCCTGCGCATGCGTCAAATTCAGACCAGGAAGTGTAATATGTTGGCACCTAGCGACGACATGCAATGAATTTTTGCACGGAAGTGGCTTTAGAAATCCATTAAAATTTCACCAATCCGGGTCCTAATTTAGCTGCCAAATTTGGTAAAGACTATACCAAATATAGAAGTACCTCCCCGCCAAAAAATTCTGTATAAAAGGAGGATAATGTTAATCACTGGCCATTTTTTTAAATCACAGTTGTAAAGTACTCATGTGAAGTAAGTCTTGGTTTTGGTTTGTTGTGGTTTGTAACAAGCCAGCCGATTTTTTCTTCACCAGCCAAAATTAATGAACCTGCAGTATGTGTATAATACATATTTAATAAACATTTTGTCCAATTTTAGGCTCTGTTCATGCATAACAAGTATGTTTAAATCGTGTAAATTTAGCAGTCACTTGTTCGGGCCGTCGCTATCTTTGTTTATATTTTTTAACCATATCGTAATTCCAAGGCTATTGCAATTACGTCATTTCACTCTTCGGAAAATGGCTGGTTTTTTAGAATTCATTCGCCGTCCTCAAACGAATCCAGCCATTTAAAAAATAATATCCTTCGGTCAAAATGTGTGGCTTATATATTTACATCATATATATATAAGAATGGTGATTGTTCCTGATGTTTTTGCTCAAAAATTTTTCTAGCACTACGTTAGCCGCCACTTACTAAGATCGATACAAACTTACACATGGCTAGCCTAACTTTGATAGGATTTTCAAAATGTATGCTGGTAAAATCTGAAATTGCTAATGTTTTAATAATCAATATTTTACCCAAAAAAGAGGGGTTTCTTTTTTGCCATAGTAATATTTGGTCCAATTTAGTAATTTTTAGTCGCGTGCAACTCGACTCTACAACTCACTATGTTGGTTGGTTGGTAAACACTAACTTGAGCATGCGACTTCAGCCATGTACAGTATATGGTATATGGTTTTATTCCAGTTCTTTTCCTCACAAACTTTTTCATTGTAGCCAACAAAATACCTAAAAATTTGACTGGATTTTTTGTCCATGTTATAAAAAGGTGTTGTTTCATTATTTTTAATGGAACAAATCCACATTCCTTTCCTTTTTCCTTTATTTAATTTTAAACAAGACATACTACAAAAAACATCTATTTCTTTAAAAAAAATGTTTTAGGACTAATTTTGTCTTTTGAAAATAAAACAGTGTCATCTGCTGACAGATTTTTACTGTATTATCAATGGTATTTGGCAATTCAATGCCTTTATTGTCTCTTAATATTGTTTACCAGTATTTCTATGGCTAAAATAAACAATAGCAGACAGTGGACATCCTTGTCTCACTCGACATTATCCATCGGGAAACTTTTAGATAGCCATCCATTATTTTCAATAACACATTGTGTGTCTGTATAGTAATTTAATTTGTAAATGACATTCCAAAGCCACAATTTTTGCGGCATTTGAAAATAAAGTCTATTAGTCCATGGGCTGGAGGGGGATTACTGTGCACCCCCCCCACCCCCACAGTTAAACTTCTTCTATAGAGTGAAAAAATCGATGTTAACAAGAAAAATATAGGGATTCATTGTATGTACTTGCGTCATTTGTAATGATCATCAGTGTTTTATCTTCAAATATTTTTTGGGGTAGGGGGTAACATTTATCCTAATAACCCAAGAATCCAACATCTAATTAGTATTATCTTAGTAACATTGTGTAGCATACATCTTTTAAAATCTTTTAAAATTTAAATAAAATTAATCGGAAGATTATTAAGGTCAGTAGAGGTCAAAAGGTCATTGACCTTTTGCAAAATGCAAATTTTTCCCAAAATATAGATAAATTTCAATATGGTATCTACAATTTTCAATATTTTTTATCTTAATTGTGTTTTACTTGTGCTTACTGACATATTGAATAAGAATATATGTTAACAAGATAAAAATTGCAGTTCATTATATACAAATTGTTATTTTTTATTGTTAAAAATTGCAATAAAAATACATTTTTTGGGGTAGGGGGTAACAATAATAGCAATAACCCAAGAATCAAACATCTATTTAGTATGATCTTGGTGTTGTTGTGTAGCATTCATGTTTTTTAATCATATAAAATTTGAATAAAATTAATCGAACCATTTTAAGGTCAATAGAGGTCAAAAGGTCACTGACCTTTTGCAAAATTGCAAATATTTGCCATAATGAGATACATTTCAATACCAAATCTCCAATTTTCAATATTTTTTATTTTAATTGTGTTTTACTTGTGTTTACTGACATATTGAACAACAAAATATGTGTTAACATGTAAAAAATTGCACTGCATTAATACCATTGTCATGTAATTTTGTTATTCTTCTAAATTACAATAAAAAGACATTTTTGGGGTAGGGGATAACAATTATCCCAATAACCCAAGAATCCAAAACCTAATTAGTATTATCTTGGTACCATTGTGTAGCATACATCTTTTAAAATCTTATAAAATTTAAATAAAATTAATCGGACTATTAGTAGGGTCAGTAGAGGTCAAAAAGTCATTGACCTTTTACAAAAATGCACATTTTTGGCAAAATATAGATAAATTTCAACATAGTATCTATAATTTTCAATATGTTTTATCTTAATTATGTTCTACTTGTGCTTACTGACATATTGAATAAGAAAATATATGTTAACAAGATTAAAATTGCAGTTCATTATACATAAATTATCATTTTTTATTCTTAAAAATTGTAATAAAAATACATTTTTTGGGGTAGGGTGTAACATTAATAGCAATAACCCAAGAATCAAACATCTAATTAGTACGGATCTTGGTGTCGTTGTGTAGCATTCGTATTTTTTAACCAAATAGAATTTTAATAAAATTAATTGAACCATGTTTAAGGTCAGTAGAGGTCAAAAAGGTCACTGACCTTTTGCAAAATTGCAAATATTTGCCATAATGAGATACATTTCAATATCAAATCTCCAATTTTTTCAATACTTTTCGTTTTAATTGTGTTTTACTTGTGTTTACTGACATTGAATAACAAAATGTGTGTTAACATGAAAAAAATTGCAGTGCATTAATACCATTGACATGTAATTTTATTATTCTTCAAAATTGCAATAAAAAGACATTTTTGGGGTAGGGGGTAGCATTAATGTACTTGTCAATTGTATGACCCACTATACGACCCCCAGGAGAGGTGCGTCATTTGTCCGATGTGTGTCATACTTTAGAATACCATGACGCACCCGTGCGTCAAAAAGGTGACTTACCTTTAGGTGACCATGACGCACCCATTTTGACGCACTGTGACCATGTTGTTTATGATATGGTGGGTGGTAAAGTGACGGACATTGACACACCTTGTTCATTGATGTGACGTACCATCTAGGTTTTTTGATGCACCCCTGTGTCAGTAATTATTTGTAAATGACGCACCCATGACGCACCTCTCCCGGGGGTCGTATAGTGGGTCATACAATTGACAAGTGCATAATACCAATAACCCAAGAATCAAACATCTAATTAGTACGATCTTGGTATCGATGTGTAGCATATATGTTTTTGTAATCATGTAGAATTTAAATGAAATTAATCGAACGATTATTAAGGTCAATGGAGGTAAAAATATAAATATTTCAATATCAGATCTCCAATTTTCGATATTTTTTTATTTGAATTGTCTTTTACTTGTGCTTACTAACATATTGAATAAGAAAACGTGTGTTAAGATAAAAAATGTCAGTACATTGTATAAAAATTGTCATTTTTGTAATCTATATATAAATTTATATACGTAAGGGCAAAATTCGGTAAATCGCGCCTTACTTCTAGAATGTTTACTCGATGGTTCGTACTTTCGGTACTGATTTTAACCACCTGATTAAACCCTATTTACTAATTAAATTAAGTTAGATAATTAGTTATTGACGATTAAAACAAATTTAGGTTCAACGATTTGCCCCAAAGAGGGGTGTTTTCCGATTGTGGTATACACTGTCTAATGGATGTCCATCTTGAAAAATACCCGCCACAAAAATGCGAGGAGGCTTCGCATTTTCCTATCTCCTCCTACGATAATTGTTTTTAATAGCTGAAAACCGGTTGAACAGCTAGAGTACAGCATCATTATGTTGAAGACAGGCCGATTTTCTTTAAAAAATACTATTTTGATAGATTTAATATACGATTCTACAAATGTATTGATTTGCGATGAATGGAACATCCCAATCTCTCAGTCTGCCAGAGTTTAACACAAGTAGGTAAATATATGGGCCCTTTGAGAATATACTTGCAATACTTCGACAATACTGTAAATACCTATTAAATATATTGTTGGTCCTCATTTGAATCGAACATTTATTACTGTGAATGTTCGTACTGTTAGATGTAATATAAAAATATATACAAATAAACTTTATTATTGAGATTGTGGATAGGCTCTACTGTTAGATATATCAGGGAGTTGTTATTAGATAACAACTCCCTGGATATATAAACACATTATTATATACAAATAAACTTTATACTGACAGTTCCTTCTCAACGTTTGTATTAATTAATAATTACCAAAAATATAAACGTCGTAGTGGTGTATCGTGTACTTTAATATTTCAATCGATTATGACAGTGACAGTTTTAACAAAGTATTAAATCGCAAATGTTTTACTGTATTTAGATGTACCGTAGGCCTATATTATTTTTAGGCCTATAAAACATGAAAGAAATATTTCGTTACTGAGTGGATAAAGAATATATTTAAAAATTGTTCTTCTTTGTACCTATCCGCTTTCCCATCCCTCAACCCTAATGTTACATACAAAACACAAATTGGGTTTCTTTAAATAAGTCCAAATCAAAAATTTTGACTCATTTTGTGATAAGTTTCTCCTTCGGAAGTAATTCCCAGGGTGCTAATTTTAGTTGACTACATAAATCATCGTGTCTATTTATTCGTTTCTGTAAACGACAATGTATTATAGTCCTGCGGTACGTACATTTGAAATCGCCAGTTTTGTTACGCTGAAATTACTGTGTATTCGAGAACCATCTGTGGGTACGAGCTAGATGGTACGCGAGCGAAGCGAGCGTACCATTTAGTTGTTAAAAATTGCAATAAAAAGACATTTTTGGGGTAGCGGGTAACATTTATAAGAATAACCCAAGTATCAAACATCTAATTTGTATGTTCTTGGTATCGTTGTGTAGAATTTCAAATAAAAATTATGCAGAATTTAAATAAAATTAAACAAAATGCTACACAACGATACCAAGATCATACAAATTAGATGTTTGATTCTTGGGTTATTCTTCTTCTTATAAATGTTACCTGCTACCCCAAAAATGTCTTTTTATTGCAATTAAAAATTGACAATTTTTATACAATGTACTGCAATTTTTTATCTTAACACACATTTTCTTATTCAATATGTTAGTAAGCACAAGTAAAAGACAATTCAAATAAAAAAATATCGAGAATTGGAGATCTGATTTTGAAATATATCTCATTTTGCCAAAAAATTACATTTTTGCAAAAGGTCAGTGACCTTTTGACCTTTACTGACCTTAGTATCGTTCAATTAATTTCATTTAAATTCTACATGATTACAAAAATATATGCTACACATCGATACCAAGATCATACTAATTAGATGTTTGATCCTTGGGTTATTGGTATTAATGCTACCCCCTACCCCAAAAAATGTCTTTTTATTGCAATTATTCTTCAAACATGACAATGGTATTAATGCACTGCAATTGTGTTCATGTTAACACACATTTTGTTATTCAATGTCAGTAAACACAAGTAAAACACAATTAAAATAAAAAGTATTGAAAAAATTGGAGATTTGATATTGAAATGTATCTCATTATAGCAAATATTTGCAATTTTGCAAAAGGTCAGTGACCTTTTTGACCTCTACTGACCTTAAACATGGTTCAATTAATTTTATTAAAATTCTATATGATTAAAAAACACGAATGCTACACAACGACACCAAGATCATACTAATTAGATGTTTGATTCTTGGGTTATTGCTATTAATGTTACACCCTACCCCAAAAAATGTATTTTTATTGAAATTTTTAAGAATATAAAATGATAATTTGTGTATAATGAACTGCAATTTTAATCTTCGTTAACATATAATTTCTTATTCAATATGTCAGTAAGCACAAGTAAAACACAATTAAGATAAAACATATTGAAAATTGTAGATACTATGTTGAAATTTATCTATATTTTGGCAAAAATGTGCATTTTTGTAAAAGGTCAATGACCTTTTGACCTCTACTGACCCTACTAATCGTCCGATTAATTTTATTTAAATTTTATAAGATTTTAAAAGATGTATGCTACACAATAGTACCAAGATAATACTAATTAGGTTTTGGATTCTTGGGTTATTGGGATAAATGTTACCCCCTACCCCAAAAATGTCTTTTTAATGTAATTTTGAAGAATAACAAAATTACATGACAATGGTATTAATGCAGTGCAATTTTTTTCATGTTAACACATATTTTGTTATTCAATATGTCAGTAAACACAAGTAAAACACAATTAAAATAAAAAATATTGAAAATTGGAGATTTGATATTGAAATGTATCTCATTATGGCAAATATTTGCAATTTTGCAAAAGGTCAGTGACCTTTTGACCTCTACTGACCTTAAAAATGGTTCGATTAATTTTATTCAAATTTTATATGATTAAAAAACATGAATGCTACACAACGACACCAAGATCATACTAATTAGATGTTTGATTCTTGGGTTATTGCTATTATTGTTACCCCCTACCCCAAAAAATGTATTTTTATTGCAATTTTTAACAATAAAAAATAACAATTTGTATATACCTAATGAACTGCAATTTTTATCTTGTTAACATATATTTTCTTATTTAATATGTCAGTAAGCACAAGTAAAACACAATTAAGATAAAAAATATTGAAAATTGTAGATACGATATTGAAATTTATCTATATTTTGGGAAAAATTTGCATTTTGCAAAAGGTCAATGACCTTTTGACCTCTACTGACCTTAATAATCTTCTGATTAATTTTATTTAAATTTTAAAAGATTTTAGAAGATGTATGCTACACAATGTTACTAAGATAATACTAATTAGATGTTGGATTCTTGGGTTAATAGGATAAATGTTATCCCCTACCCCAAAAAATATTTGAAGATAAAACAATGATGATCATTACAAATGACGCAAGTACATACAATGCATCCCTATATTTTTCTTGTTAACATCGATTTTTTCACTCTATATGTCCGTGGAAAGAAAATGATACCAAAGAAGTTTAACTGTGGGGGGGGGGGGTGCACGGTAACCCCCCTCCAGCCCATGGTCTATATCTAGAGAGTCAAATGCTTTTGTAAAGTCAAGAAAAACTAATGCACCAGGAAAATTACGTTTATTGGTCTGGAACCAAACATATTTTCTCGCCACCAAACCGTCCGTTGAATCAATAATTGAGGGAATTACTTTTTGTACTCTTCATGTTAGGGCATAGGCCATTATTTTGTAGTCTACATTTAACCATGTAATAAGTATCGAATTTGATAATAATTCTCTTCATTTTTAAACAATAACTTTATTATTCTTTTTTTGGGGGTTTTTGATAAATCATTTTTATTATATCTATAATTTAAAGATGCAGATAACATTTTTGTGACATGATCCCAGAAAAATCTATAAAATTTTACGCTTAGTCCATCGGACCCTGGGCTTTTACTTAGGTGCATTTTATAAACTGCATTTGTTAGTTCATCTATGGTTCACAATGTAAAATTTCTTCTTACGATAATTGTTTGGATTTTGATTGATCAAGATAATTATTTACATTATCAGGAATATCTTGTGTTGAGTATAATTTTTTTTTTTAAATCAACCTGTTCTCTTAATATTTCATTGGTTTCATGGTGTTAGCTTTTAAAAGAGTTCTATTCTCGAATGAATTTGGGCTCCTTGCGTCTCAATTGTATCATCAAGCTGCTTAATTTTGTCATTTAATCTACGGCCAGTTTCTTGACTGTAACCTAATTCTAGATTTTTTCGTAAGTTGACTAATGATGAGATTAAAATAGCTAAAAAACTTTAACTAGATGAGAGAATAGAAGTAACTGCCAGACGAAACGCCTTTATTACATTGAAAGACCAAAAGACAATTTTGATAAATCAACCCCTCCAAGTCTGAGATAGAAAAAGTAACCAAGCGCATCCTAGAAAATATTAACAAGAGTATCAAACAAGCGACAAAGTTAAACCAGTGGAGAAACACAAGCGAAATAATCAAATGGTTTAAAGGTATACAAGACAAGAGCAAATACTCTTTTGTTTGTTTCGACATTTCTGAGTTCTATCCTTCAATATTCTAAAACCTATTATCTCAAGACTTTGTTGGACAATTTATAACGATTTCTGATGAAGAAAGAGACATCATATTTAAAGCTAAGAACACCCTATTATTTAACAATGAGTCAGTTTGGTGCAAAAGAAACACACAGACCATGTTTGATGTTACTATGGGTAGCTTCGGTGGAGCAGAAACATGCAAATTAATTGGTTTATTCATACTAGCCAAACTTGAGACAAAATATGGTAGATGGACTTGCTGCGTTTCGCAAAACACCGCGCCAGATTGAAGAAATTAAAAAGGATCTTTGTAATACATTCAAAGAATACAATTTGAAATTCACCATCGAGGCAAACAAGAAGATAATTAACTATCTATGTTACGCTTAATTTGAATGATGAGACTTACAGACCTTTCCTGAAAGAAATAACAAACCATGCTAAGCCCACTGTAAGAGTATCTACGGTCACGCTAAGGTCAAATTTTCTTTCGTTCTTGGTTAGTCTGTTCTTGTTTATCATTTGTTTGCTCGGCATGACCTTGTGGTGAACAAAGTAATTTTGCTTTGAACGTTGGTGTTACCATTAAGTCTTAGACTGGGCATTTCATCTTTCTCGGTTGATTCTTGGTCCTCTTCACTTTCTTCTATGATCGATTCGTTGGTGATATAATCACTCATTTTGTGAAGTTGTTTGAAACATCTTTTTCTTTCACTATTTTTAAACATTTCCTGAATGAATAGTTCACCTGTGGATGGCAAGAAAAGTAGGTCATCATGCCGAGGTTGAATCCGACATTGGTTTAGTATTACTTGCCGCTCTCATCAGTTGATCATTACTTTTGCTTGGTTGTCTGTCTTGTGTAAAGATCGATGGTAGACTTTATTTCTTGTAGGTTTACTGACACAGAAATTTTCCGCTTGGCCATCTTTTCGGCATGTAATTGGAATAATTTTTGGACATTGGTTGGCTTTATGACCTCATTACAATTGAAACATTTGTTATGTGGGTCGTTGATTTTGGTGAAGCGTTGTTGGCTCCTTCTGAATGGTGCAAATATGACTGCTCTATCACAATTCACAAATCTGAATAACTTTCCATTTAATCTAAATTTGACATATTGAATGTCTCCTATCAGTTTCTATCCAAGTTTATTTAAACAAACCTTCAATTCGTCATTGTGCACTTGAGATCTTTTATTAGTAACCTGGGAGATATGGATTTATATCATAAACCGTTATGCCTGCCAGCTAACTAATAAGAACTCGGCTAACTATGTGATTTTAGTGATTCAACTATTATATAATTATGTGAACTGTACAATTTATTTGATTTTAGATATTCACTAATAATAATTATATTGATCTATTTAAGGCCTTTGCTTTACATGAACTACAGTACAATTTGTTTTAGTAATTTTTTTTTTTGTAAGACGATATTAGTTTTACATTTTTAACAGTATTTTTAACTTTTTATCTTGTATTTTTAATCTGTTATAATACTGCACATTTTAAATTGTTGCAATATTGTTGTTTTAATCTACCAAGCAAAGTGAATTTCCATTTTTATGGACAAATAAAATTTCTTGAATCTTGAATTAATTATTTATGCTATTTATTAATTACCTATGTTTGTCATTAAACATATAAAATCCAGCTGCGCCACGGAACTTGCTTGAAGAAATTAATCAACTAAACTATTTAAACTATGCATACATAGTGCCCTCATTTGTTATTAGTCCTCCCTAGATGTGATGAAAGACCGTTTTTGATTGGTTAATACTCACGGTAGTAGTTAGTTACGCGCGACGCGGCGAACATCCGGTGATTCGGCTCAAAGAAGACGAATTATTCGGCCTACCTGATAATAATATTATTATTAATGTAGGCTTATTGGTGGAAATTCTTCTGTTATTATTTAAACGACCTAGGCTAGTGAATATTTTATTGCCAAGGAATCATTAATTATTAATTATCTGTATATTATTCTTCGCAAGGTAGGTGTCTTAGATACTAGCAACGTTATATGATGTCTAAAACGATGTAGTGAGTTTAAAGCTATGAAATTTAACTATCGTCAAAGCAAAAACGGTCAACGATATAAAAAACAACAACAATGATCGAGTTCTTTCGGTGGGCGATAAGTAGCGAAGCACTGCAGAGAGCACAAACATTATCATGATCTTATGAAATTATCATAATAAATTGGACACTGTTATATGCAGAGATGAGATTCAACCGAATCTCATCTCTGCATATAACAGTGTCCAATTTATTATGATAATTTCATAAGATCATGATAATGTTTGTGCTCTCTGAGAGCATATCAAGAATTAACGTGATAAAAAGATCACTTATTTCCTGCAGGTTCATACTGTATACTGTAGATCATCATGATTAAGAAACTCACGATAATTTCTGAATGTGAATCTAGCTAATGATAACTATGTAAATTGAACAGATAGTTTATTTAAGCAGATCGTGTGATACCAAAGTTACAAATACAATGAATAGGGTAGAGTTTTGTGGGAACTCTACATGAAATGCAAATGATTTTATATTTTTAATAATATATTCCGAAAAGAAATACAATAGGTATAAATATTTATACAGTAAACTCTACCAAAAATAAATTTTCTTAAAGACCAGGTGAGTGAAATACTTTCTGCTCATAACAGTGTAAACTGTAATAATTATTTTTCTTAACTATTACATATATCTATACAAAATCTGTGTGCTGTACATACAGTAAGTGGAGCCATGATCTATAATAAAATTAAATGATAATGGTCTATTGCACACTAAGACTAGCTGTTTCATGAACGAAATAATTAAATCTCTCTTCAATCATCAGATGTTAGCCACTGCAGAGTTTATTTAATTTTGCAAACTATATACAGTAACTATTTAAAATGAAAAAAAGAAATAAAAACATAAAATACATACCAATTCCTCTTTGAGGGACTTTATTGTCTCTTCATATTTCTGATTTTCATGATTTTTCTACAAAAAGTAAAAAAAAAAATGTTTAGTATTATTATGATTATGATCCAACAACTGTAAGTTATGTGTATTCCTATTTTCATATTCCAAATCTTCTGTTAATGTAATAGTTTGTTTTTAAAATTGTTTGATGTATTATCATTTGAGCTAGTATATTGTAGATCAGATATTGTGTAAGAATTGGAAAAAGTATGTATTTTAAATTTATTGAACTGTGCGAAGTATGAAATTCAATGGTTTGAATTCTTATATTACATAGCCTATGTACTACGGGAAAGTGATTGGGCTGACAAGGCTAAGTGTAAGCGCTTCGAAAATAATGTAGTTCAAGTAGGTTTAAATCTGTTGATGAAGATGAATTATACAGAATTATTTACGAAATTAACTCTTTTCTATGGTGAATTTCACAAAATAGTAATGAAACTACATGATTCAATATTTAAAATACTGAAAAAATATCTTGATACCAGAGATATTGTTTCTATAATCAGTTCTTTCAGAAAAAAATTATGGTAAAGTTAGACACTAAACCTACATTTGTTTGACCTAATTTAAGGTTACACACTACATTTTATGTAAAAATAAATACTATATGGACCTATTGCGATAATTGTTTTCGCCTTTAAATGTTTAAAAGTGTGAAAAATAAGTTGATTCTGATAATTGATGCGGCCCGCTAAAAATCCCAACATGCATCATGCGCGGATTGATATTGTCATATTGTGATGTGATTCACCCACTTCGATCGATAGCGTGAAAGTGTAAACAAATAACGAACCGTAACTTTTCAGTGAAAATACCAATTCTTCCCCAATTTCTCATTTTTGGGTAAAAATCGCAAACAAATGCTACCTCTTAAACTACTTGTAGATGGTTCTCGAATACACAGTAATTTCAGCGTAAAAAACTGGCGATTTCAAATGTACGTAATAAATAGACACAGTGATTTATGTAGTCAACTAAACTTAGCACCCTGGGAATTACTTGAGTCAAATTTAACTAATGTAACATTAGAGTTGAAGGATGGTAAGAGAATGGGTGCAAAGAGGAACCATTTTAAAATATATTCTTTATCCACTCAGTAACAAAATATTTGTTTTCAATTATATACAGTAAAACATTTGCCATTTAATACTTTGTAGAAACTGTCACTGACATAGTCGATTGAAATAGTAAATTACTTATGTAACGAACACCACTACGGCGTTTATATTTTTTGTTATTATTAATTAATACTATTAACATTGAGAAGAAACTGTCAGTAATAAAGTTTAATTATGTGTTTAAACAGCACCCACACAGTAAAAATGTGTGCTTCAAATGTTAAAGGTTTTTAATTTATCCCCCAAGGGCCCATAAATTTACCTACAGTACTTGTGGTATACCAAATAATTATACTGGGAGATTGAGAGATTGGAATGTTCCATTTATCACCAAGTCTATTTTAGACATATTTACTGTAGAGTGTCATGTATTCATATTTAGTTTTGAAGTTTTTCATGCTGCTGCTCTAGCCCGCTACGTCACAAGAGATAAATCATTCAGATATAAAGCATCGGCAGTTATAGTACTAGACACTGACATTTTTGCGAAAAATGATTCTCGACTATAATGTATATCCACTTTGGAGTGGAGCTGTGGCTTGGTGGTAATGATGCTTGGCTACCAATCTAAGGGTTCTGGGTTCAAGTCCTGTCATATGTCAGGGTTTTTTCTCATGACAATTTTCAACTCCACTCCTAAAGACTTAACCCTAACAAACGTCGTTGAAGTGCGTATACCCGGTAATACCGGGCATGGGCAAAACAATGATTTAATCATATTTTCCTATAATATATAGCACCCTCTATATTTGTTCGATGAACTTGAATATTTTTGCAAGTCATTAAAAAAATTTTCCAGCAAAAAAAACGGCCCTCTATAGCTGTATTATTGTCTTAAAAATCATGCGCCCTCTATAGTTATATTATAGTATAGTGTATATAATAGTATTCTATCTTGGAAAGTTGTTTTGAGTAGCGTAATGGCGGCCATTTTGAAAATAACCAAAATTTACCAGCCCCAATAGGGCAACATTTTGTTTATCACAACACGCAAAAAAAAAACCTTGATTTGTGCATAATTTTTATAAAATAATAAAAATAATTCAATTTTTTTTTATATTTTTATTTGTTATATGTATCTTTATCAATATCCAGTTGGAAAAATGTATTCCATAAGAATTTCTTATAGAAAATATAGTTTTTATCATTGATTCGATAAAAAACACGAAATCCAAAATACCTGTAATGACGTCACATGATGCAAATTACATTTTTTTTTATACCTAACTGTAGACTAACCCTTTGCCCATCACACACCACAAAAATAATTACACAATTATCTCAATTAGTATTTTTTTGCAATTTATTAAAATACCATATGTTTTTCTTAAATATACATTACGCACAGAGGTGGGAATAATGCTCCGCAGTGAAAGGGTTAATATTAAGTAGAGCATCTTGTGTATATGTTTGTCTTATATGTTCTAGTCAGTATATGGAGAGCCATCTCGATAGTGCTTTGCACTCATGGCAATCCTCAGGGTGCTGCACCGCTGTGTTGTCATGTATTGTTGTGCCTGAAAATTGAATAAACAAGAAATATTTCTTACAAAAAACGCTGCTCGCTTATTGAAAAATATTTTTTATTTCAAATGTTTTTGAATGTGTCATTTTATTGTCACATAATAGATAGTTATTTTACCTGAAAAAAATGTAATTTAAAGCATCAAATACTTAAATTGTCTGTCAGACAATGGTTTTTGGGTTTCTTTTCCTTTTTTATATGTGAATAAATATTACTTTTTTGTTACAGAAGTGAATACTCAATTTCTGTCACTTTAGTTAATTTTATTGCTAAGGTCAAATCTGGGGGTCACTTCATCACCCATAGATATTTCAATTGTGAAGTATCCTATTACAAACACAAACTTTAATGGACTGTTTCGATAATAATTCAATGAATATCTGACAGTGAATATACCAGAAATGCTTAGGGATTTGTAATTTTAGCATGACATGTCCTAATAGACTCTTTCCCAGCCGTTTTTTGGGTCTACTGTAGCAGCTGGAATCAATAAATCATAGTGGAGTTTCCATTTTCACAAAACTGTCTGTCCTTAGAACTATAACTGCTGCTTGCTTTAGCTTCTGATTGAGTAGTCCTAATGGGACGTAGCGGGCTAGAGCAGCAGCGTGAAAAAAAATTTAAAAAAATAAAAATTATAGGTACCACCTGTTGAATCCAAAAAACGTCTGGGAAAAGAGTCTAACAACAAATCCCAAAGCAGTCCCATGATATTACTATAATTCGCTGTCAGATAATCGTTGAATTATTATCAAAACAGTCCATTGCAGTTTTTGTTTGTAATAGTATACTTGAAAGAAGTATCTAGGCGTGATGAAGTGACCCCCAGACTTGACCTTAGCAATAACAATAAGCGAGCAGCGTTTTTTGTAAGAAATATTCTTGTTTAATATGCTTGGGCCTATACCAAAGTTATGTCTGCTGTCAGGTGTAAGGATAATTGGGAATTTAAATACCAGTGCATGTTCACTAAATAAATACTGGACAACTTACTAATTTAAATCAAAAGAAGCTTGAAACATATCAATTGGGAAAATTGTCACTAAATCATCTTGTATTTAGTTTTGAATACGCTTATAGCGAAGTTACGCCCGTTGTCAGCTGTAATAATAATTAAAAATAACTAGAGGGTGAGCTCGCTCCCCCTCCAGGAAGTTTAGATGATGGTTCTCGGAATGATAATGACTCGGGTAAAAAGGTTTTAGAAGGACATTCTCCTTGTACGTTTTCTGTCGGTTACCATTATTGAAAATGCTTGACATTCATTAAACTAAACCTACTCTGTTTCACAGTGTCTTAGATGATTAATAACATTTTAAAGTATAGTGTTTATTGTTTGGTAGGACCCTTATAGGGCGGAGGCGGAGGCGGAGGTGGGGAGGCGGAGTTCATTTGAGGGAGGTGCTTATTCGAGGGATATGTTTAATGTTTTAGTTTTAATAATATGGTAACATTTATAATCAAATAAAATCCTCTAATAGATATAAAAAGTGGTAAAAAATGCTTGGTAAATTGTACGGTAGATAACAGTGCGATGAATTCTACTACAAATAGTATAATTGTGTTATTATAAATATAATACTATATATATTGTGTATAAATGTGGATTGGCGTTTATTAGATTATTATTCAAAGTGATGTTTTATTGGGGAGGCGTTTATTCAAATAAATACCATCCTAATAGTTAACACATAATTTATAACATCTTTTGAAACTTCCGCGACAGAGTGGGCCGTTCCGGCCCGAGAAGACGGAAGACGTTTTAGACGGCTTGCAACATGGGCAGACGTATCCCGGACACAGATAGCCTACAGGTTTTCCTGCTTAGCTTACTCAATAAAACTTGGCCTTCGAGATTTTCACTCACTTATCATCAGATCTCCCTATGTAATTTTATAATATTCCCCACAATATATTCTGATGCTTTATGGTGTATATTTATTTTGCAGTATAATTTTTATTTTTTAACTACTTACCTTCACACGCGCGGTTCGATCCCAAAATAAACAAAAAACTAAAATGGCTAGCCACTATAGGCCAACTAAGTTGAAACCAGGTAGTTGCAAGGTGAACCCGGGAACTTATCGTGAACCCGGAAATTATTTTGACCGTGTACAATTGAAATTGAGTTGAAAATCTACTGATGAAATCAGAAATTTTGTTTTAAAACTTTTTATAATATCTTCATATTCATATTCATTTACTATCTATTTAGTATAAAAACAATAATACAAAAAGCATAAATTAATTACATAAAACAAAAACAAGCACAGAAAAACGCAGAAGCACTATCCTGGCGGATTGTCAAAAAGCAAAAATATCGCTATAAAAGACTCTCCTGATAGTGCTAAAAGACTCTCCTGATAGAAATATGGAACAATTTTTGCGATCGTAATAGTGAAAACTAATGTTATCAAATTAATTATTTAATTAATTTGTCTAAATAGGATGACTTTATGACAAAAACCTTCATTACAATGAATATAAACATTGTCAATGGCTTTCATTAAATGTATGATTTAGCATTCTACGACAAGTAGTTTACGAGACAGCATTTTTTGCGATTTTTAACCAATAACGAATGAAAATCAGTATTTTGTAAATTTATGATGGCTTATGACAAAAACTTTCATTACAAACATTATCATTGGCTTTCATTTAATGTATGATTTAGCATTCTACTACAAGTAGTTTATGAGATAGCATTTTTACCCAAAAATGAGTAAAATCATGCAGTATTTTACATGTACAAGCTCTGATTGTCTAGTAATACAAATTTAAAATTTCTTTTTGATATTTGCTCCCATATAGTTAGGGAATTTTTTAAGTACAAGCATATGTCAGAACAAAGAAATTAGTTATTAAAATAAAAAAAAGAAATTTTACCCAAAAAAATGAAAAAATGAGTTTATTTTCCATATATTTTGTAACATAATGACTCAAATGACTTTTGATGACAATCAATGTGCAATATGATTCATCGGCTTTAAAATTAGCCTAATTCCAAAACAATTGATTCATTTTATCATATACTGTGCCATAAAATAAAGATATTGCATGAAAAATAGGTCATTGACCTATGACTCAAAAGTGCATCACCAGAATCATGTTAAAAATTGGGTTTTCAGATGTACCAAAGTATGTCTCACACAAAAATCATATTAATACCAATGATAAAATATGTGCACTAAAACGACTCATCTCTCAGATTATTTGAACGCACATTTAAGACAAGAAATGACGTGGTTTAATGTTTTTAAAGCTATATGCATTATTTTTACAAAATGTCAAAAAAAGCAGGGCGTTTAACTATTGCTCTATTATTTAATTATGAATTTTTAAAATTAAAAACAATTCTTAATGAACTGAAAACGCTTCTAATTTAAGCATAAAACATGATAGGTTTTATGAAAATCATACACATTTTTAACCAACAGACGACACAAAATGTTAAAATGCATGCAAATACTTGTCTTAAAATCGAAAAAGACCATGGTAATGTAACTAATAAATACTGTTTCAACTAATTGTTTTCCTTAAAAAAACATTATTATGCCTTAAAGGCCAGGTGCGGGCCAAAAATGTCTCGATCTATAGTTTCCCCTATGTTTCATAATTTTTGGGATTTTATTTGTGTTACACAAGCTTTTTGAAAATAAGCACTTTCTTATCAGTGGGGGATAGTTCAAATTACACAGCAAAATCTCTATTCTTTTGTACTCAAATGTTGTAAATAGAGAGGCATTTTTAAAAAACTATGAAAAATAAACAGTGTGGTAAAAAATCATATCAGATGACTCAATTTAGGTAATGTAATTTGAATTTTACATTTCTGGTATTTTTATTATTTAAGTTTTATTTTCATGCTATAAAAAAAATTATCCACCGTATATGCACCATCTTTTTTTCATCTTCTAGGGAGTCACCAGACATGTTATTACATTAGGTTAAACTACCTAACTACTGAAAAAAAGTCTTCCTGGTTTTTATAACAGAATTTTGCCAAATTTTGTATTTGACCATTTTAAGAGAAATTAATGTTTTTTTCGTCTAGATTTCTATTACAAATATTTGATTTATGTACATTTAACCAGATATTATGTTTAAAATTCATGCCTGCACCTTTAAGTTTAAGTAGGCAATATCTATATTATAATAACACTAAGGAAAAATGTGTTCCTCCAAAACCGCCAAGTCTGATACTACGGCCATTCGAGCTGGGGCACCTTTTAATTCCGCTTTATATATTAGTCATTATTAGAACGGAAAATTTGTACAAAAAATGTTTTTTAGACCAATTTCTTTGCAACTGCAATCCTCTGCTTTCCCCCGCTACCAAAATCATTTGAGAATGCAATATACAATAGATAACAATTAAAGAGCGCCACAGGCAGCAGGTCATTGTCGATCGAGCATGTAATTGGCTACCATGCTGTACTGAATCCTGAACTGGATGGAGGATAGTAATCTCATGCGCCCATTATTTATACATAAGAAAATATAATACATCAATCAAAGTACAATATTTGTGTGAACAGGAAAACAAACTTTCTGTTTTCCCTAACTTAAGAATACAGTAAACCTATTCACTTTATGAGTTTCAGTTTCTTAGGGTAGGGTAGGAGGTGCTTGAGTCTGGGATGATCGAGCCACAACTGGTGCTCACCAGGGTTACATTTAGACCAAACCCTGGTTACCGACAAGCGTATCCCCATACTACGGTTTGGGTTTAGTTTTTTCCCCTTAGTTTTTACTGTATGATCAGCGCTTACATAGGTTTCACAACATAAAGCTTTATAAATCCAGGATATTATAATATACTCTGCATATTTTTTAGACTCTCATACATCCATTTTTAGAACATATATGCACTTAATATATCATGGTGACAGGTACCTGCTACTCTGTATAAATACTTCATATAATGATACAATGTTTTAAACAGAAAGAAAATTTGAATTTAAAATTAAGGAATGTAGTTAATTACTTACTTCTTTTTGCTGCAAACTTTTGGTCATTTTTTGCTCAAGTTTCTTTTTACTGAAAAAGAGAAGTTGATGGCTATCAGAAAGTTTCAATATTGAGTGCGGCGTTAGGCAAGGTTGCCCATTAGCTGCCCTACTATTTATTTTAGTGACAGAAATAATGGCCATAAATATAAGAAATAATCCTGATTGCAAATGAACTACATTACCAAATACCAATAATGGTAATGATAACATTGTAAAGATTGCTCAACTTGCAGATGATACTGAATACTGAATACTGAATACTGAATACAGAAATTCTTCTTGAAGATTGACAATTATTAGTAAAATAATAAATAGATATACAATAAAATATATTATGTACACACACATAATTGCACAAAAAAATATAAGTTATGAAACACGGCGTAAAAATGACAAGGTATTAAAATTGAATAGGATTCAGGAGATTAAAATAGTTTAAAACAGCTTTAAAAGGATTAAAAACAGCTTTAAAAGGATTCAAACCATTAGAATGTTCCTAAAACCTTACAATTTATAAATTGCTAAAATTCAAATACGCTAAAAATGTTAAAAACGTTTAAAAATATTAAAAATATAAAAACATTTTACAAAGTTTCATTGTTTACATAGTCTTGTATTACATAACATTTTATCGATGGTGACGTGAATTAATTATATGAATATAACATTTGCAACAAAGGCATATCTCGATCTGTTTGTCTTAGTTATTGGAACATGTATTCTACCATTGCGTTTGATAATAAAGTATTTGCTAAGGGGATGATCAACACCCTTAATTATTTTATGAGCTGCCTTCACTATCCAATCTATGTATATTTCATCTAACTGCACCAACGGATCTTTAACAATATATTCAGCTTTCTTTGTAATGCGATTCAATTTCTTTTTAAATTGTGTAACACAGTAATACAAATTAATTAAATTTTTTATATATTCTGTATATTTTATATTCCGATACCGATATTTTTACGCCAGATGAAAGTAGTCTATTATATTTTTTCAATGAGATTGATCTATTCTGTAGTGTGTCAAAATTGAAATTAAATAAAAATAAGACAAATGGTATGTGGATTGGTTCAAACAAAAAAGTATGTTAAAAGCATTCAATATTGTATGGTCCAGTGAACCTGTACAATTTCTAGGAATTCATGTAGGTTGATAAACAATTATGTGAATACAGAAATTGGGGGAAAAAAATTACAAACAAAATGTATGAGACGGAATCTCAGTTTTTTTGGTAAAATTACTATTCTTTTCATTTTTTCATTTCTTTATTCGACAACAAGCGGTCCGGGGTTGCGACAGGGGTGGCGCCAGGATCTTCCCGACGCGGGGGCTACATTCCCCGACGAGGGGGCTATCACTAGGCTGGGGGCCAGGGGGGCCGGCAAGGGCCCCCGGTGGGGGTCCAGGGGGCGAAGCCACCGGAAGCAACGCGTTCTAGCGTCATTTGAGGTCATTTTAATCAGATTTAGGGTAGCCATTTTTTCCATTTTTTATAATGCATAAATAAAATACTGCGTGCAAAAAAACGATGCGCGATGACTGTTTCAATCCATATTTTTCAATTTAAAAAATAAAAGTTCAAAGAAAATTTAGAAAAATAGAGTTGGAGGTCCCGGAAATTGGACTTATTATACTTCAAAACATGAAACAAAATATATAAGTCCCTATCATGGTTGTGACTGAGCTAAGAAATGTTTGAAAATTAGAGATGTTAGGTCCCGGAAAATGCACTTCTTGTTCTTCGAAATATGACCAGCTTTATTGTTGGGGCTGAGCTAAGAAAATGTTTAAAACTAGAGCTGCAGGTCTTCAAAAAATTGCATTTTATACTTTGGAAACATCAGGCCTCGAGGCTTAAAAAACGCAAGCGTAGACCTTTTTCAGTCGGGGAAATAAGTTTATTCCTCACAAGTGTATGCGTGCGTACCATCTGGACTTCCGAGTGGTGAGAAATTCATGACATAAAAGGATATTGAAAATGTAATAACTTAGCTATAATAATGGCTAAGCGAAAATGACATGTTTTTTTGTTTAGTAATGGATGAAAAATTTATTTTAGGTGCCCCACGGTACAGAAGGTTACTTGTAAATTAAAAAATTGGTGAACATACAAACAATTAACATAATTCATTTTTGCTGTAGTGTAGCGTACGTCAGTAAACTTCGCCTGGAAAATAACTACAGTACACATTTTGGTCCCTGGATGGAACATGATATCACGCGTCTCGACCCAACGTTGAACGATTCGTACAAAGGGATACCGCCAGACAAGTGCGTACCTAGCTATTGTTTAATAGTAAGTTAGATCGCTGGCAATAATGAATGCATATAAAGTGCATAATATCACTCTGACGGTCAATGAAACGTCGCGGTTTTCTAGGCGCTGAAGCTAGCAACGAAGTGAACGCGAACGCTTTTTACTGTATATTATATTCCCCGACAAAAAGTACCCGTGTTCCCCGACGGGGGGGCTAGGCTCCCCGACGAGGGGCTAGAGCCCCCGTAGCCCCCCCGCTGGCGCCACCACTGGGTTGCGACAGCAATGAAGTGCCATAACACATTTGTGTCCGCAACCCCTGTAACATACAACTTAATACAAGTTAAAAATGAATATAAAATATACAGAATATATAAAAAATTTTATTAATTTGTATTACTGTGTTACACAATTTAAAATACACCTATACAATTAAAATAAAGTTAGCGTTTATCAAGCAGATATTTTTTCAGTTTCGACAGGAAATTTTCAAATTATAAAAACACTAGCAATATCAAAGTTTATATATACTGCTAGCATTATTGATTGATTATTTTATAAATAAAAAAGAAAAATAAAACGAACATTAATTAAAAATGTTAAAGGTTTCAATATGCCAGATCTCACTTCTGTGATAGAATCTCTTAAACTAACCTGGGCCCAGATCCAGGTAAATGGAATGTATTCCAAAGCTTTACCTTTGCCCTATTGAATATACATAATACAGCTAAATTTAGAAGAGCATTCTAACTTAGGCAATATGCCTTTATTCTATAGAAATATGATGAAATCTGTTGTAAAATTAAATAATATTATGCATGTAAACACAACAACCACCATGGAAATAAAAAATCAACAATTATGGGAAAACCAACATTATATCTAACAACAAATCTATGTACTTTAAGGTATGGTTATCTTCTGGGTTTAAAACAATAGGTGAAATTTATATGAATGGTAGAGTACTTCCACCTTGTGAAATATTTCCTAAATTGTATACAAGACAAACGCCGGAACCTTCTGCTTGATATGCAGTGTCTTAATCATTAGACTACTGTGGCTTTCATGGTATTGTTCAAACTCGAACAAGCAAGCTAAAACATAGAATGAAGGGCAAAATCGATTAATAATTTTTCAGATTTTTGTATTGTAACCTGCATTTAATAAGCATTAACATTAATTTAGTTAAATTATTATTTATCTGTCAAGAGCTATAAATTCAATAGTAGAACTTCCATTTATTGCCATTTGCATATAAAATATATTATGTTTCTGACATTCTGTGCCCGAATGGCAGCTGGATAAAAGCTATTGCGAAACCTATTTTTACAAGAAATGATTAACCGGTAACATCTACCGTTACGTAACACCTCAAATAATACATTATGCATGGGATGATCGAGTTGAATCTTGCAATATAGAATGTGTTTTCTTAAACAGATTCAATATAGCTCTTCTCAAATCCAATGATATGTGATGCATACTTAACAAGACGTTCATAGATCTGACTTATCTTTACTTGTGACCTGGTGAACCACAAAACAATACTAAAGGTGAATACACTTTCAATAACCGAAAAGTGACATAATGAAAGGGTTAACTACGAAAGATTTCAGTCTACGCAAAAAGTAAAGGAATTGTTGGGCCTTTTTGATACACTTGGTTATGTGATCATGCCATTTTAGATCGCTGGTAATCACCACACCAAGAAACTTAAAATTATCGACAATCTCAACCTGAATATACAATGGAAATTTATTTACCCGACTACCGACAAGCTGGGCCTAGCACACGAAGACTATCAGACAAGACAATTTTCTCCTCAATAATGGCAAATTAGGTGAAAAGATATCATTATGTGGAATGCAATTATAATATTTTATATTATTTTGAAACAAGAAATGTTAGCAACCTACAGTAATACCTAGTATTTTAAACCAATTTCCTAGCTGGCTAGCTTTTAAAACATCCCTTTACAGTTGTTAAAAATTAGCCAATATACTTTTGAACAGATAGGTACCTGACAAGACATGATTCGGGTTAGCGGTTTGTTTACAAGCGGTGCAGTCAGAAACTTCTACTACTTATTCTTCACAAAATTTACAGCATTTATTTCGAAAAGAAACCCCCTTTTTAGTTTGCAAAAGTTATCTGAAAAGAATCCCAACCAAGAGTACTAAAAAAGAAGTACATGGGCTCTTTTCGAGGTTTTACGGTATTGGCGAATTGAATCTAAGCTACAAGACAATGTCTTAAATTACATTGAAAGCAAACAACGCGATGGCGTAGCCATGGGTTCTCTATTCGGACCACCAATAACATATTATTATGCAACATTGAAAAGACCTTACAGACTTTTAACAAGATGCCATTTTTCTATCGATACATTAACAACACGATTGTGTTCATGCCCAGCAAGGATGATGCATACAAGTTTCTGGACACGCTAAATAATGCACACACTGCAATTGACTTTACTATGGAAGTTGTTCATAATAACTCCATTAATTTCTTAGGAATTACCATATCCAAAACATTTGAAAATTACATTAGAAACCAGAGTGTACAGAAAACCTACTGACAAAGGGCTTCTTCTATCTTGCACTATGATAGCCATGTTGATGTTAAACATAAGAAAATTCTTGTGTAAGGGCCGGGAAACATACTATCTAGTCATCATGCTCTTTGATTGGAACTTAACTTAACATCATCATATTATTTTTAAACATTCTCTACGTGACTTAAAAGGCTTTGCTTGCATTTATATATGACACCACCTTTTTTATCAAACAGTTCACTGAATTTGTATTAATCGGTTGCGGGGTTAATTCAAGAAAAGAAAACTAGACTAAAGTTGACATTTGTTAAAAAATGGATCAAATTTCTGTCATGAGCACTGGTTTGTTGGGCACTGATTAATTAAACCTGAGAATTGACACTTGGAAGAGAGATGGAATGTTCCATTCATCGCCGTCAAGTTATGTTTTACAAATTTTGTAAATAGTTTACCATTACGATGTTGTACTCAGAGCTCTGTACCAACATTCAGCAATTAAAAACAATTATTGCAAACAGAGATAGCCTGCAGCGAGGCATCCTCGTATTATTGTGTGCAGGTATGTTTCAGCATCAACAACCACTAGACAGTGTATGCCACATTCGGAAAAAGACCCCTTTTCGGGGCAAATCATTTTAACCTAAATTCATTTCAATCGTCAACTAGAAAGCCACTGCGAGAGTGCATACCTCCACCTTCTGTAAAATTCTCCTACATAAGATTTCTCCGGGAAAATATATATACACGTATATATTTGTGTGTGTCTTAATGCTGTGATTTAGGCTTAATTTCACTACAAGCATGTGTATGCGAATTTGGTGTAATGGTTATGTAGCCGCCTTTCTTTAGATTCTATTGACTAACAATAGAACAGAAACACCAAAAACAAACAGGTGAATTTGAAAAGAATAGGTTTTTTAAAACTACTCGTATCAAAAAACCTGTAAATTAAATCAATTTATGTTTTAAAATTACAAATCACAAATTATAACTCTTGCCCCTTGTACAAAAATGAAGTTTTTTGGACAAGTAGTTCGAGAAAATGCAATTTCAGTTTTAACACTAGCAGGTCTGAAAATTATACTAAAAAGTGGTCCAGAATTAGGACGTGGTCCAGATTGCCTCTAAACTTTAATGGAGTGGTTCTTGACCACATATCTATCTGTATTTTCATTTTGGTAAAGATTTCGTAATTACTTTTTGAGTAATCCTGCTAACAAACAAATGAAAGCACTCAGAAACTGAGTGAAGTACTTGGCAAAATATATCCACTGATAGGGAGCATGTTGAACGATACCTTATTTGCTTTACATGGTTCAAATACTGCTGGGGTTTATAATTTGTTTAAATAATTTTTAATACAAACAAAATCCGTCATGGCAACAATGACTTTTCTAAAATCAAGATTGACCAGGAGTCGATGAGTGTCTTGAAGCTGTGCCGATTTGCGGCGGCCCTGCCTTAACCCATAGAGTAAGCTTAACCGCTCGAACCAGTCTACTAATATTTTGGTCCATATCAAAGAATATGTCCATGTTAAAAGAAGACAGAATGCGTGCTATTTAATATATCGTACGGAAGATAAGCTTTTGTGACATGACCAATATATCAATTTTCCTGAAAATCAATAGGCATTTCTGTATGTACAGGTATATACCTATTTACAGAATCAAATAAGAAAGGACACATGCTGGTGGTACTAAAAAACTAATTATCAACTAACAATAGTTTAATTTAAATAACAATAGAACAGCAATGCGAAAAACGGGTGAATTTGAAAAGAAATAGGTTTTTTAAAACTACTCGTATCAAAAAATCTGTACATTAAATCAAATTATGTTTGGACAATTACAAATCACAATTTATAACTCTTGCCTTTTGTACAAAAATGATATTTTGTAGTTCTCGAGAAAATGCCATTTCAGTACACTTGTTACTTTAAGACTGCTCGTCGGCTTTTGAAAATTGTCTATCTTTTAACTAGCCGGTCTGAAAATAATATAATTTTTGTTATTTCTGAAGTTAGTAATAAACCAATTTTCTTGATTTTCAATAGGCAAGGTCTGAATGTATATACCTATCTACACCAAAAAATTCAGAATGATAACTTAAAAACTGTAGGCGCTATTGTGCTAACATACATACAAACAAACAGACAAACAAACATGATCGACTACATATACCTCCTTGGCGGAGGTCAATAATTAATTATCTAACTCAACTTAATCAGTACACTGGTTTTTATTAGGTGTTAAAAATCAGTATCAAAAGTATGTACCAACTATAAAGTAACATTTCTAAAAGCGAATTACCGAATTTTGCTCTTACGTAAATTTATAAATATTATGTTCCCAAATTTGATTATTATGTACTGAAAAAAAAACCTGAATTAAATACATACTAGAATTCATCTTGGATTTAGTAGTTTAAACTCTCGCTTGAATATGGTTTAGCTACTGTACTTCTCCTATTTGGATAAGAGTTTGTTACTAGTTGTTTAAGTATTTTTTGTCACCATTTGATGCTTTGTATTGTGTATATTTGTTAATATTACTCATTGGTTATCCAACGAAGTTGCGATTTAACGATTTTCTCGTATTTAACATATGTCAAAAACCAAATAACATTTTAAAGTGAAAAGTTTAATTTATATCATGCGCTAACTTTCTGTTGAAAAAAAATTTTTACACAAAGTTACGCGCGCACGCGCATTTAAAATTTCTAAGTGCGCAAAATTAATTTCTAATCAACTTTCTACGCGTTTCATGTCATTTTAAGCATGTCAACAATTCTCACGCGTGCACAAATTTTTACGTGTGCGGTGCGCATGTAGCATTAAAAAAATTATTTTTTCGTGTGATTTATGTTTTTCCAGCCTCTTCTAGTCATTTTACCAACTTTTAAACAATTTCGACTTAAAGTTACGTCATACGAGCATGTCGAATTGGACAATTTGCACAAAATTATGCCTTTTTTTAAACAGTCGTAATTTCTAAACTGCACGGTCACCTTTTTGTGGATGACATTTTCTGGAAGTTGATGAGTTGTAGATATCGGATCATGTATTAATATGGCTAAACGGACATTGTGACGTCATCGTATGGCCACGCGAATATAAAATTTAAGATTTTTGTATCTTTCGTCATAGCTCATCACATTAAATAGAGCGCATCTCCACTTATCCGTTTTCCATTTTCACCCCGATTTTGAAATTGTCTAGGTCAATCAACTATCTTTCGCATGAGTTAAAAAAATTTTAATTTTTTGGACGACATCATGCCTAAAAATTTAAATTACGTGTGGCATTAATTTCATCTTTACATTAAATTTAAATCTGTTATAGCTCGTAAGAATAAAATGTGATAACCACGATTAAAACGTTTTCTGAAAGCTATTGGATTTTAGATACGAAATCATGTGAAAATTTTGCCAATCTGATGATGTGACGTCATCATATGGCCAGTTAAATAAAAAGAAGTTGTATTTTCATTTTTGGCGTAATAGTTCATTACATTTAAAAGAGCGCACATCAATATTTCACGTATTCAAATTTCTTCTGCACGTTAATATGTTGTTGCTGAGATAATATCCTTCCGAAATTGCTATCTTTGTATTTCATTTTGATGCCGCGCCATGTTAAAATTTGGAATAAATGACGGCTCCCGTAATTTCACCTAATCTACACTGTATGTAATATGTAAACAGATTTTACTGTTTATACCGACTGTAATGGAATAGCCCAAAATCGTTTATTTCCTACCTATTTCTATAATGTAGCAGGCCAAATAAGAGGTTATTTTTACAGGATAGAGGGAGGCAAACAATATTTTTCTCGTATCAGAGCCGTTCATCGTTGTTAGGAGGTATGTGATTTCTATTACATTTTCTGGTTTGTTTGTCAGTTGCTTGTCCGGCCTGTAGGTCATAATGCCAACGTGAACGCTTCCTTTTGGCCTCAATCTATCCCCTTAATGTTAAAAGGTACGTTGTTAAACGTCCATGTTTCACCACTTGCGCGGCGGATAACCAAACTCGTCAAAGTGACGAGTTTCATGTCTAGTTTGTTCTTGAGAATGGTTTCATGATGGTTCCGATACGTCGATCTTTTTGCCATTATATTTTATTCTAAATTTATCTAGTGAATGTCTCTTACTGTAATTCTTTAAAAAAAAACAATTTACTATTGATTTTCAATGGAAACGACTTTTTTTATATTTTTTATGAACAAGAATTTTGATAAAGATAAGTGCGTGTGCGGTTAAGACAGTCCATGGAACTGCAAGCTTTGGTACGTCTTGACTCAATGATTTGGAGAAGTGGAATGCAGGGCGGAGAATACAAATTTGCCTTGTTGCATTAAGTTTATATCAATGAGTTTGAGGAGATTAAGTTTGGAAAATAAATGGGAAGAATGGGACCGCGGTGGAGCGCCAGATATAATCCTGATAGCTTTCTTTTGTATAATTTGCAGTTTACTGAGGTTGGATACGTAAGTATTGGCCCAGACAATGTTACAGTAGCTCAAATAGGGAAAAATGAGGGAACAGTAAAGGGTTCGAAGAATATTAAGGGGTACAAATGAGGATAACCTAGATATGATACCAACGCTTTTGGAAGTCTTATTCTCTACTTCTTTAATATGATTTTTCCACGTTAGATTGCTGTCCATAACTACACCTAAAAACTTAGCTGATTGTACACAAGGTATATCATGGTTGTCAATGGTAATTTTGTTGGCTGATAAGTCAATAGATTTTAATAGTTGTGGGGTCCCAAAGAGGATGAAGCTACATTTTTTATGATTAAGAGAAAGTTTATTAGCTGCAAAATATTGGGACAAATTGATCAAATTGGAGTTGACAGTATTGAATAAGGATTGGACATTTTTGTTAGAATAAAGAACTGTAGTGTCGTCAGCATAAAGGAAAAAATTTAGGAGCTTTGAAGAGAAGTGAATATCATTGATGTATAGAATAAATAAGAGGGGGCCAAGTAGAGATCCTTGAGGGACGCCGCATGTGATAGGACTAAAAGTGGATATGGAGTGAGAGTATTTGGTACATTGGGCACGATTGGAGAGGTAACTATTTAAGAGATTAATTGCTGATCCACGGATTCCATAGTGAGATAATTTGTGTAGAAGAATACTGTGGTCAATAGTATCAAAAGCCTTGGAAAGGTCTATGAAAATGCCGATTGCAAGATGGCGGTTTTCGAAAGCGTCTATAATTTTATTTGTCAGGTCGATGGGAGCCATTGACGTGTTGTGTCCCTTTCTGAAACCGTATTGTCTGTTGAAAAGTATGTTGAATTTGGTAATAAATGAAAATATTGGGTAATAAATTACTCTTTCCAGGGCTTTTGAAAAAATGGATAGAATGGAGATGGGTCGATAATTAGAGAGATCAGATTTTGGACCAGATTTGTATATAGGGGTAACGCGCTCTAGCTTCATCCTCTCTGGGAACACACCGCTGGTTAAAGCAAGATTAAAAATATGACACAGTGGAAGGGAAATCAGGTCAGCAATGTATTTAATGGCCTTGGTATGAAAGTCATCAATACCTGGAGATTTATTATTTTCAAAAGAAGTTATTATTTTGACTATTTCAGACTCATCAACTGGGTTAAGAAATATTGAATTTGGATTTGGATTTGGTAAGAATTCTTTGAATGATTTGGTAACACGGGGAATTTGGTTTGCAAGGGTGGGGCCAATTTCGACAAAGTATTTATTAAACGCATTAGAAATTTTCTCCTGATCTTCCGTCAATTCGCCATCGCAGTTAAACCGAGTATTGGATTGTTGATTGCTGTTGTTTTTGTTAATCAGAGAATTAATTGTCTTCCAAGTTGCCTTGATATCATTTTTATGTTTGTGAAATATATTTTGGAAGTAATTAGCTTTAGAAATTTTGATTACAGAATTTAATTTATTGCGGTATAGTTTATAAGCTTTTTCATTTATGGGAGTCGGACGGTGAAGAAATTTGGCATATAATTTCTGCTTATATTTTATAGATTTGAGCAAGCCATCAGACATCCATGATTTTATTTTTTTGTCTTTTTTAGTGTTGTACTGGAGGGGGAAGTTTTTGTCGTATAGGGACTTTAGTGTGTTTTCAAAGTAATTGTATGCTATATCGGGGTCCTGCTTATAAAATACATTGGTCCACTGTTGAGTAGCCACTTCTTGACGGAAATGTTCTAATGTAGAGGGGTTAATTTTCCTAAAAGCCGATTTATCTTCCCTGTTTGAGCTAGTAGTAACATTGGACAAAAATGAAATATTAAACACTGGGAGATGGTCAGAGATGTCACTGTAAAATAGTCCACTCAGGTTGGGAAAGTCAATTTGATTGCTTATGATATTGTCTAACAGGGTAGCTGTAGTTTTGGTAATACAAGATGGTCTGTGAATGCGGGGATACGAGATGGTCTGTGAATGCGGATTTGATGTAGGATTTATGAGCTTTGCGGATCTTTCGGTCAGTCTGGCGGCAGAGTTTTTTTAATTTTGCCCAGCAGTTTGCAGAGCCATACTTTTTGGCACTTTTATAAAGATGCTTCTTTCTGTTGATGTCTCTACTTATTGAAGGAGTTGTGCGATTCCTCAACAGAGCTAGAATTCATCATAACAGCATCCATGGTGTTGAAATACTCTTCCATATCACTATCAATATCGGCAAATTTGGCTTTTGCGTAGAGGAAAATCTCGGCGGTCAAATGATTTTCGATTTTAAGACTGTACATTATAAGTTGACGGAAATACCTCACCAGATGTAATGGTTTAACTGAGCCAAGACTCCGTCCCAATCACAATATTGGGGTCTTCCGTAGTAAAAATGGTTTCAAATATGTGACGTTTAGCACTAATACGGCCATACTGCGTTGAAACACCGGTTCTCGTCAGATCACCGAAGTTAAGCAACGTTGGGCCCGGTTGCGTTCTGGATGGGAGACCGTCTAGAAATCGCGGCGGGTGCTGTATACTGGAGAGTGATGGTGTAATGGTAATATCGGACTAGCATGTGATAGGCATGGGTTCGAGGTTATCTGTACCATACTAATTGCATCCTAGGCAAGATGCTTTACTCTCATTGCCTCATCCTTCGGATGGGATGTAAAGCCGTTGGTCCTGTGTACTTAACAGTACATTAAAGAACTTGGTACACTATTCGAAAAGAGTAGGGGATCGTCTCCCGGTGTGCTGATCTGGTAGGCGCTGCACTGCTGGCTGCCGTGGGTCCGTGGAGGGCCTAATCCGAATTCCTCTGAGTTAAGCTTGAGGACAAATATAAATACCTTTACCTTTACCTTTAATACTTTGAAAGTTTATGTTGAGAATTTCAAGTTGGTAATATGATCTTTGCATTTTGGTTTTGAGTTCATTTTGGAGTTACACTGATCTTTCTTAGGCTTTGGGCTAGATGACCAAATGGGTTCCCCTGGAACAGAAGAATGATTAATACTTGAAACATCCGACATTCGAGTAGTAATCCATAGTCGATCCAATTCAATAGGTTCATCCATGTTAGGGATGTTAAAAATCCGGATGCATGTTAAAATCACAAATGGCAGAGTAGACCAATAATACCTCAGAAGATACATGGTAAAAATCCACAAAGTCATAATCATGAGTTAAAAATCCCGATTAAAATTCAAGATGGCAGATCCGTGATAGTCAATACACATAAATACAAAGTTAATAATGCCTACAAAAACAGTCAAAATGCATCCAGAACGGTCCAATGATGTCTTGGTAGCAGCACAAGAAAATTGCAACCAGCTCCCATGAAGCACCCTCTAGAGACCCTAGTCCACACACACACAGCCACTGTCATTCACCAGCGACTAAACCGGTACTCCCACCAACTCTTTAGAAGCATAGTTTGGAGGGTGGTTGGACACCCAGTTGGTACTAAACACAAAAACCAACTACAAGGGCTTCAGTTCAGCAAAACCAATGACGGCTATCCAGCAAAACCTCGCCACCACTGGTAGATATGGCTTATGCCAACTTTTTGTATTTCATATAAATATTATGTGTATTTACGATCCATATAAATAATAATTAAGTTACGATGTTTAGCGTTTACAGTTTACCGTCCTGTGTTGAATTTTTCGTTTAGTTTAAAACAATGCCATCAAAAAAGAGTAGCAGCGGACGGAGAAAACATGATACAAAAACAATTTTTTTTTAAAGTGTACACCCCTGTATTTTAATGTACTATCTATACCATGATTTACCACGTACGGCAGCCGGGACGATATTGTTTTGGTTACAATTACAAATATGTTCGATGTTTTGTCTAGGCCTAGCTAGGAGGGTAGGGCTTATTTAATATTAATTAGTACTACTGTACTACTAATTTAATAATCTGTTGAAATAGGTCTATCCTAGGCTCTATAGCTATAGGCCTAGACTAGGATTGGCTATTTTTCTTTATTTATCTCTGTACAGACACGCACTTTCGTGCCGTGGTGACAACCCATGTGTGTCGTTGTGTCAGGTCTATATAAAAATTAGGCCTAGTTAGCCGCGCATATGTACGTCTTCAGCGCAAAAACAATTTGTAAAAAATGAAAAAAAGAAAATTATCTGGCCTCCCGACTGGAATTTTTTTCAGACGAAAATCAACCGGATTCAGGCAGTTTTTTCACATTGAATGTCAAGGCTTAGTATCTCAAAAGTTGGGGTTGCAAATCTGCGCAAACCACTTTTTTTAAATTCTTGTACTTACGCTTCTCTTTTCTTATAACTTTTGTCATATGTTGGTTTGGAAATTTCATCATCTGAATTTTCTGGCTCTTGAGGAACATTACAATCACTAATGAAAAAACATAAATAAAAGCAAAGTTTAACACAGGGGTTCTGAACAGGCAGCCTGCAGGCCAAATGCAGCTCCAGGTGCATTTCATACAGCCTGCAAATAGCTACTGCTAAAAAAAATAAAGAAAAGTAATGTTAGAAAGGGGAGAACATGTACATTTTTCAAGATAATCAGTTAAGGTGTTTTAAATTGTATTGTATCTATGTTTCTAAGCTCAGGAAAACAAAATTTCATGTATGTAATATTATGTGACAATAAATTGAATCTTGAACCTTGAACCCATAATGCCCATGAAATTCCAGCCTTCGCACCATGGTTCCTGTCAGCAGGGCTTTCAATAGTCCAGCATTGAACGCGGGAACCTAACAGCTCTAATTTTCTTAGCTCAGCCTGGTCCTTGAAACTTATACATTTTTGTCATATTTCAAATTTTAAGTGCCATTTCCAGGGACCTATCAGTTCTATTTTTCAAAATGTTCTTATCTAACCCCAACTATGGTGGGCATGAGGTCCTGGAGACATATTTCGTAAAGATAGTAATCGGAAAAATTATTATTTTTGCATTGACACAAGGCCCTTGTTATACGACTGGTGCCCCACTTGTGACTTCACATTCTATTATGTGGCCCACGACATTAGTAAATTACAATCTGGCCCATGATAGAAAACTGTTGAGAATTACCCCTGGTTTAACATATTGATTTAGATTCTTCATCAATTTGTCTAAAAGCATCAAAAAAGTGTTTTGTTGTGCCCTGGCTCGGCTAATAATAGTGAACTCACAGATCAAGTTTGAGTGGTAGAATTGATGACTATAATACAATGTAAATTGTCAAAAATACCCAAAAAAAATCAAATTGAAGATTTTTATACTTTTTTTTTACACAGTACATGAAAAATAACACTAAAAAGGGAAGTTTTATGTTATTCGATAACAGTTTGAACTGGACTTTATCTTAATAGAAGAGTTACCGTCGAGCAAGATCTTTATTCATTGAACAGGACCACACATCTGGAAGACTGTCATTTGAAACCGAATCTGGAAGTTTACGCCATTTGGAACAGTAATCGCACTGAACCCAAGTATGGTCAGGAAGGCTGTAACAAATCACAATTAAAATTAAATCTTAATAAAGTGTTTATATAATTGTGCATTAATGGTAAACTGTAGTTTTAATTATCTTGTACAGACAATTTTTTATTATGTGGACGATGTTGAAGCTGGGTGTCCCCACCTAACTTAGCATATTTGTCTGTATAATCATTGACCAGAATAATAAAAAAAATGTAATAATTTCATTTTAGCAAGCAGCTTTAGAATACAAAAAAACTATATGATAAACTATAAAAGTACATACTCATCTTTAGTAGATCCAAGGAACTGGTGAGTTGTTCGAGCTGCTTCAACATTCTCTCTTTTTTCATTCCAGTAGTCATTCAATTTATCTCCAACAGCTTTGATACACCTACTGTTATATGAAAATTAATTTCCATTTATTATGTTTTTAAATTATCTTTTTGAATTTTTTTCCATACAAACAGGGAGTTGTTGATAACCCACAAATGTTAACATCCCAAAGAATTTAAAGGATTTCTGTACTATTTTAACATTAGTAAACTTTTGTTGACACAATGAACATTTCAATTTACATTCATGCTTTTCGAATTAGTGGACATTTTTTAATTCATTAAACACAAAATGACCACAAACACAAAAACACAGAACATTAAAAGCAATAACATTTATACAGCAATTAAAACTAACACTTGAATCATCCCAACAATAGGTGAGCATCATGGTGCATTTTATTTGTAAAATTAATGTACATGAAATAAAGATTGTAAAAAAGGCTTTCCTAATTTCTGACACAAACAAAAAAGAATACTACCTGTGAGCTGTACTATCTTTAAAATCTTGTTTGTTGTGTGTTGGTGTAAGAAAGTTGCAATCAATAATCCCAACGATTCCAAAACCCCGATTATCTGCCTGAAAATAACATTACTTACAAACTAAATAATTTAAAATAAAATACTTTACAATATAAAGGCATACATCCTTACAACAATGTTTAGATCAAAGCTCCTTCTGGTCATGAGAGTAAATTTAGTAAAACACTTTTAAAGTTTGAAAGCATTGGAGGTGGGAGTTGTCCTGATGTAAATATTTAGTAATCAAACCTGGCTTTGTTAATCACTATAAAGGATGTTTAATCGATTTTAGTACCAGTATGAGATCTTATGTATGTATGGTTTTTAGCAAACTGTTCCATTTCAGTACAAATCAGCGAAAATTTCTCATTTTGAAAAAAAAACCACTTGTATGTATTGTCCCCCTGGAAAAATATTTCTTTTATATGTCATATGCCATTTTAATGTAACATAATAGTTTGACCAAAAATTGGAAAAAAAAAATGTACAAAAAAAATGCATTTACCTGAAAAAACTGTAATTTAAAGCAAAAAATGGTCAAATTGGCTGCCAGCCAATGGGTTTTGGTTAAATTTAACCATTTATTTTGTCATTTTATAAGTGAACACATTATTTTTGTTTGTTTTTTCTACGGAAGTGATTAACCTTATTAAAGCTACAAAATAATATTCAAACTCTGATTTAATTAATCTTTTTCATGTTTTTGGGGGACAATACTGTACATCTTTAAACAAAGAAAAACTTAATCTTATCTGCAGTAAATATTCAGAATAAGGTCATTGTCGATTGAGCATGCAATTGGCGACCATGCTGTACTGAATTATTTTGAACTTAAATCCCAAACTGGATGGATGGTATAGCATGCTGTTCCATTCTCCTTTAAAGCAAAATCCGAGTTGTACATGGACAAGTCGGGAATTCTAACCCACTGTCTCTTATCATTTTTATTACTGTTATGGCCATTAGTGTGTGTCCCTTAAAATGGACCTGAATGGATTTTCCATTTTAGAATTATATTTTAGGGGCTATTAGGTGTTGCTTGAAACCAGAATGACCGAAAGTGGGAAATACACTGTAATCATTTAGTTTAATCCAAGTATAGATATGATTATCACTGTTGTAAATAATTGGTGATAATAGTTAGTACTGTAATAATATGAACTAGAGGGTACTCCGAGAGTACAAACCTCCGCCTACTGTAAAATTCCCCTACATAAAATTCCCCCGGAAAATAATATATATTTTTTTTTATTTTTTTTTTATTAGTTTTAAGTGTAAATAGGCTAACTGCACACTACAAAGTTGTGGATGAGCGTTTGGTGTAATTGTTATGTATCCAGCCTCTCACAGTTGAGATCGCTGGTTCAAGTCCAGCTAAGTAACTGTGGCCTCCAGGCTGTTTACAGACACACACACAAACACACAAACACACAAACATACACACCCACACACACACAAACACACACACACACACACACAAACACACACACAAACATACAGGGGTGAAAATATAACCTCCTTGGCGGAGGTAATAATATGTATTGTAATAAAAAAACAAAAACCAATGCTGTCGTCGTCCATGTGTCTGATGATTGTGTCCAAATATATAATTTAATTTTTTTTCCTACATTGTGTGCATGACACGGTTGTTAATGATGATATTTTATTGTAATTGATCCATTGTTCTGTTTATTGTAACCATGGCTGAGGGTGAAGAAATGCCAGAACGGGATAATCAGTTGATTAGTGCAATGTCCGGGGCTTTTGGTAGGGTATCCAGTACTAAAAACCTGCCTTAATTAGCTTACTAAATTTCGTGGTAATCCTAAAATGGTTTCTTTCAGACATTTCATCTATATATAAATTTACGTAAGGGCAAAAATCGGTAAATCGTGCGTTATTTCTAGAATGTTTACTCGATGGTATATAAAGTTGGTTCGTACTTTCGGTACTAATTTTAACCACCTGATGTAACCCTGTCTACTAATTTAATTGAGTTCGATAATTAGTTATTGACGATTGGAACGAATTTAGGTTCAACGATTTGCCCCAAATAGGGGTGTTTTCCGATCGTGGTATACACTGTCTAATGGATGTCAATTTGAAAAATACCCGCACACAATAATACGAGGACACTTCGCATTTTCCTATCTCCTCCTACGATAATTGTTTTTAATAGCTGAAAACCGGTTGAACAGTTCGAGTACAGCATCATAATGTTGAAGACAGGCCGATTTTCTTTAAAAAATGCTATTTTGATACATGTAATATACGTTTTTACACATGTATTGATTTGTGATGAATGGAACATTCCAAATTATTTGGTTTAACCATAGAGGTATAGATTTAGATTTATGGGCCCCCTTGGAGAATAAACATAAATAGTACAGTATTGCAATGCACTTTTGATCGCAATTTGAATCGCAAATATCTTACTGTGAGTGTTGGTACTGTTAGATATAATATAAACAAATATACAAATAAACTTTATTACTGTGAGTGTGGGTAGGCCCTACTGTTAGATTATAAACATATAATATACAAATAAATAAACGTTATTACTGACAGTTGCTTCTCAACGTTTGTATTAATTAATAATTTAAAAATATATAAACGTACGTACGTAGTGGTGTATCGTTACATGTACTTTACTATTTCAATCGACTATGACAGTGAGAGTTTTAACAAAGTATTAAATCGTAAATGTTTTACTGTATTTAGTGGTATATTATTTATAGGCCTATAAAACATTAAAAACAATATTTCGTTACTGAGTGGATAAGAATATATTTTAAAATGTTTCCTCTTTGTACCTATCTTCTTCCCCCATCCCTCAACCCTTAATGTTACATACAAAACACAAATTGGGTTTGTTTAAATGAGTCCAAATAAAAAAATTTGACTCATTTTGTTTCTCTCTCTGAAGTAATTCCCAGGGTGCTAATTTTAGCTGACTACATAAATCATCGTGTATATTTATTCGTTTCTGTAAACGACAATGTATTATAGTCCTGCAGTACGTACATTTGAAATCTCCATTTTTTTCTCGCTGGAAAATACTGTGTATTCGAGAACCATCTGTGGGCACGACCTAGATGGTACGCGAGCGAAGCGAGCGTGCCATCTAGTTGATAAAATTTATCACAGAGTTCGAAGAATATTGTAGCTATTATAAAGTAGATGGGAAGGATACTATTAACTCATTTGGAGGGTCCTGCTAAAGAGGAGATAACTTGTCGTTCCACCGAGGTGAAAGAAGATTCTGTTGAGATTATGAAACTTTTGAAATCTAGATTTGGAACTGGGGAGAAACTATCCGCGTTAACTAGTGAATTGCACAATAGGGTCCAGTAGGAAGGTGAAAGTTTAGCTGATTATAGTAATGCCCTTCTAAGGCTTCTCATCCAGTAATATTGGGTTGCAATGCACTTGGGGAATTTCTCTAGTGATGGAAATATATTTAAAAAAGCAAATGATAACTGTGGCTAAGGAGAAAATTTCTCCTTTAAAATGGACCTGAAATGGACTTTCGATTTTCAAGAAATTCAAACATGTTATTTAAACGTATCAAATTAACACAAGCCCATACAAATAAAAACAAAATGTATAGTATTTTGAGAAAAAACGAAATTTTAAGACACCTTGGTAAATTAGCGAAAATTACTCACGCCATTGCAATATTCTGTTTCAACAGCCGTCGGGAGCATCTATATTCACAACGTCACATATACACACGACGATCATCGAGAGCGTGTATGCCGCCCGATAGTTCATTCATTCATTAGTGGAAATCATCATTTCCTTTTATTGTCATTTGCATATACAGTAAAACAAAATATATACATAGAAATTGTGTTTGCTCTGAGACACAAAATACAGATATAAATAACAAAAAAAAACACAATTACAATGATATTATGTCACATCACTCTCGTACGGTTTCCCAACTAGCATTCAGTGCCCAAATAGCAGCTGGATAGAAGCTGTTGCGAAACCTATTAGTACGAGAAGTGATGGACCGGTATCGTCTACCGCTACGTAACATCTCAAATACATTATGCATGGGATGGCTTGAATCTAGCAATATACAATGCGTTTTCTTAATTAAACGCTTCCCGAAAATGAATTCAATAGTGCTCTGTTCAATAAGATGTGATGCATACTTAACAACATGTTGTAGATCAGACTTATCTTTATTTGTGGCCCCGGTGAATCACAAAATAATACTAAAGGTGAGTACACTTTCAATAATGAAATTGTCATAATGAAAGGGTCCACTCCGAAGGATTAAAGTCTACGTAAAAAGTAAGCGTTGTTGGGCCTTCAGGGGTGAGGGAATTTCAATTTCTTTCACTTGTCCCCGGACAAGTACCTGCACAGAATTCACTTGTCCGAGAAAAAAATTTACTTGTCCCTCTTTATTGCGCAATAGGCAAAAAATTACACAAGTGTCGACAAATGTCACGCAAGTGTTTATTGTCTATTTAAAATTCAGCAGTTTATAGGCCTAGCCTAGACTTTTTTAGCCTGCTCAATATTTTGATAAAAATAACGGTCATTTTTAGGTTTTATTTTATTAACACAACAGTGTGTAGAGTACTGTAGGCCTAATTAATAAATAGTAGGCCTAGTTAGTAAATAAAAAATAAAAGAATTGAATTACCAAAAAAACTGTGGTGTCTATTATATACAAACGTATCATAGCCTAGTCATACATGTGAACTGATCTTTGCCTACTGTAGCTATGCCGGCTAGCTAGGTATATTTAAATAATTTTTTTTAATAATTTTTATTTTGTCCAGGAGGCTAGGCATAGGCCTAATTAAAATTAGTTTTTAAAATAATTGTTATTTTGTCCAGGCATATTTGTTGCATTGAGTACCGAATAAAACAAACAAACAAACAAACAAATAATTAGTTAACAAATAATACCGAATTAATGTAGGTCTGGCTAGGCCAAATACTAATTAAAGCTTGCCATCCAGACACTAGGCCTTAGACCGTCACCATGGAGAGAGAGAAAAATACCTCCAGGCCCCAGGCCATCCTTACTCTAGAAGTTAGGCCTCCTACTACTCTACAACTTCTGTACGAACGGAGAGAGGATGTTTTTGTTATTATCCAATTCACTAAATAAAATAGCTTGTTGCATTTCACAGGTAAATTTATAAAAAACATTCGGATCAGGTGCCGTTTTCGGCCACCTCGACTTATATGGACTATACCATTATTATGCTAGGGGTGTGGTGTATTATGTTTTATGTATAGAAGGGTGTCTATTGAATGGGAAGACAATACGATTGTTCTGTTATGTAACCTACAGTACAAACTACAAGGAACAATACAAAACATCAAAAACTAGCAATGCATGTACTTTTTATAAGGCATGTTATTATTAGGTACTGTGTTAGGGAATACCAAGATTTTGTAACAATATTATTTACTATATTAACTAAAGATATTTTAAATAAAAAAAATTTTATAGACAAATTTAATAAAGAACCATCTACTAACTGGAAAACCCATTTAGGAAAAATAATAAAACAAGTTGATCATAACGAGTGGTTTTTAAAGGCCCAAATGCAAAACGAAATTCCATCCAAAACAACGTTAACGGAATATACTATGTATAAAGGAACTCCAAACCTTGAACAATATGTGTTAGATAAAACTAATTTTAAGAGTATCAATTTAAAATTTAAAGCAAAATCAAACTCTTGAGGGTCAAGGATTATGTAAGATGTGTAGTACTAACGAAAACAGTAAACCAGTTTTTATTTAAATGTCCTTCATTAAACTCTGTTCACTTTATGCTAGACAATTTATTCACTGAAAATGAAACATTCCTTGATTTTTATTGTAAAAAATATTTAATGAAAGCATGGGTTACTAGATCTACAATGTTATCAGCATTACCTCTCTCAACTAATTGATTATAGTAAACAGAAATCCAGTAAACAAGCTACAGACATCTCTATGAGGATGTATCTGTAAGTTTTATTTATTTATTAGGCCTATTAGTGTATTTTTGTTGTTCTGTTTTTATTTTTGTAGTTATATATATTGTACAATTTACATATTATGTATTTTCATACAGATCTAATTAATTAATTAGTTTACATTTTGTTTTGATGTTATGTATTAGTATTTAGAACTTTCTGGCTTATGTTATTTGTAATTTTGTCTGTAAATTGGATGCACCATTAACTGATAAATGTGTGACACCGATATAAAGGTGATTCCTATGAATAAATAAATAAATAAAAAGTAGGTATACTTACTTATTATATATAAAAACTAAACTAAACACTACAGTATAATCAAAAGTAAAGCATATTAAATACTAGGCCTATGTTATTCCTATCTGGATTTAAACACTTCAAATTTTAGTACAATCGGATTCGAAATTAGAAAATCTTAAATACTACAATACAATCGGAATTAAAACATCCTAAATACTACAGTACAATCGCTATTAATATATCCTACTAAATACTACATTACAATCGGTTAAATTACCTAAACTCTATAATGTTGTGAAAGATGTAAAAGAATGTTGGCAAATGCATTCTAATCGGCCCAATCATAGCGGTAGATAAATCATATTTTTTTGATCCGAATTTATAAAAAACATTCTTTTCCCTATGAAACCACTTTATCAATTGTCCGTTCCATGCACGATGTACAGAGAAAAATTAAAATACTGGGCCTACCACCTCCTCGCGTGTATACAGCTTCCATCTTGATGCATGGTATTTTTGATCAACAATACCTGGTAGAGTCCATTAATTACGGGGGTTCTTTTTAACTGGGCATTTTTTTAATTACCCAGTTAACCTATGTCTCAACCACTGCATGGTCCAAAAATGTTTTAATTACCTCCCCAAATAGAAAATCGTGTAATCTATAATGATGTGACTCGGGTCATTGACCAATCAGTGATGTATTAAATGCACTGGGTTTAATGTGATTTGAAGAAGCCTGCTATTTTTATTAATGCACATGGCTAACTGTGTTGGCACATGGTTTTCTGTGCTCTTAGTTTAATTTCCTGAATTTCAAAAGTGCTTGTCCCCGGACAAGAGGGTACGTCAAATGTGGTTGTCCGACCGTAAAAAACACTTGTCCCGGGCGTCGGGCAAGTGGGTTCGCTCAGCCCTGGGCCTTTTTAGTACACTTGGTAATATGGTCGTGCCATTTTAGATCGCTAGTGATCACCACACCAAGAAACTCAAAATTGTCTACAATTTCAACTTGAGAGTTATTTATATACAGCGGAAATTTATTTGACTTATTTTTTCTAAAGTCGACAACAATTTCCTTGGTTTTATTAACATTTAATATTAAGTTGTTCTCAGCACACCAACGTATTGTGTTATCGACCTGAGTTCGGTAGAGTCGGTATAGTCTGTGAATGATCGATGGCCTGGAAAGATACTAATTTATTCAATATCATGTTTAATGTTGTTGAAATATAGTGCCCTAAATGTACTTTGTTCTAAAACCCCAATTTAGAAGGCCTTAGGCCTACCTCCCAAACCTTTACTAGGCCTAGGCCCCAGCGCGCGAAGTCGATCCACCACCCACCCATACGGGAGTCTGTTTCATGCGCATCCAAACGATATCATCAACAACTTGCTGCTCATTGTCAAGCCAAAGTAAAATGTGAATCAAATTCATTTTCAACTGCCTGATTCGTGACAAATAAATTATCATCCCATATTACAGTACTAATTTAATTCTGCTAAACTAATTTTAGCAGTATAAATTACAAACGATATACAAAATAACGAATGGAAAATATGGATACGCATCATTGCACACGGCGCTGTATCCCGGACAACGTTGCCAGGCTAATGCCGGTATTGCCAGAAAAAACCTGTTGATTTGGAGATTTTAAATTGTCATTTACTCGATGAATAACCGTTTGTACGGCAATAACTTAATTTTTTTTAAATTCTAAATACGTTTCTGCAAAAGCACAAGCATTTTTTAGAAAATACTCCATATATTTTTAAAAAACTGCAAATCGTCCATTGCAGGGATTAGAATATATTTGCAAAGTGACATCACCCGCAAATTTTTTTGATTTTCAATTGGGGCTTTCCCTAAAAGGGCGACTTTATATTTTGTAACAATATACATATACACCTAATAACATCATTCTAAAATGAAAAAAAATTGAAAATCCTTTTCAGATCCATTTTAAGCATTAGTAGAGTCAAATGTTATACTCAGAATTCAGAATCTTTAAATAATAATGTTCTTGTTTTACCTACCTGTGAGAAGGCAAATGTAACTAGTATTCCCATAAATTATATTATCCTGGACGGTTGTGTTAATATTAAGGGACGGAATATCCCTATTGACGTAGTATATACTTCAACTGAGAAAATTGACCTAATGCCTGGCGAAATGATTGCTTCTGCGTCCAAAGCGAAAAACAGGCCAGAGATTGTAATTCGATAACTGAATGGTATGGTCAAAGAGGGTGGGTACCAGGGAAACACCTTTACTGTTTATCGATTATTTCTGTTGCTTGCTCTATTTATAATTATAAATGGTGTCTACTACGACCTAAATATAAGTAGGCTACGAAAGTTGTTATTTGATCATTTTGTTCCAAAATTAACAAGATGCTGTTGTCATGATACAGTATATTGTGATACAAATGTTAAAGCCCCGCTCACTGTCACCCACGTTGATAAACTATGCTTTTGGTCTCTTGGTACAGTCACGTTAGAGACTGTTTCAGTGATTGATGACCCCCATTAACGGTTTCCTCCTGTGTGTAACGTTCAGATAATACAGTATATATAATAATATAATATGTATATTATACGTATACTGTTCTTTACAATAATATTATTTGCATTAATACCTATTGTTGTAATACCAATTGTTGAAAGTTTTTACATCATTACAGGAAGAATTAATGTACATTTTGTTTACAAATAAATAAATCTATTGAGTAACTTTTCCCCTTTACGTTCCTAACCACCGATTGCTGTCAAGTGTCCATACATCATTACTGACAGGGGACGTAATCAATCATAATTGGTATACATTTCGCATCTTACCAAACTTATTTTCAGTACAGGTTCAATTAATCTCACACACACATTCGGCGGAAGACCGAATATAATAATTAGCCTATATTGTTCTCTATTCCTACATTTTTTAAACTCTAATTTGCTATATTACCCTGTAAGCGATATTTTTGGGGTACCTAATTTATGGACCACCATGAAACATTACAAAATAAACATACATTACTCATCAGTCACATGCATAGATGTCACCCGGGCTTCAATTTTCAGAGGCGTTTGTCATGTTTTCGAGGACCATTCGGGTACACCCACTAGAGGGTGCGCGAAGCGAGCGAACCCTCTAGTATTAAGAATTTTAAATAAATAATGTTTTACCAATTTTTGAACTTTTTCATAAAAAACGTGCGCAAATTGTCTAATTCGACGTGCTCTTATATGACGCGATTTTAAGTCGAAATTTTCAATAAAATGTAATGACAAAAAACAAGAAGATCGACGTTTCGGAACCATCATGAAACCATTTTCTAGATCTAGTGATCGAATTATACAAAAACAACAAACACCAATGGGTGACAGGAGATACTAATTAATTAACATCAAAGAAGGCCTACAATACTAAGTTATTAAGCTCCTCCTTCTTAATTGATAAACAATTTAGCTTTGACTGAATCGGTTTGTTTAGGTTTCAGTTCTTTGAAATGGGGCTGTTACAATGGTTTGGGGATTGTGAAAATTTGTTACCTAGCATTTTTGGTATCCTTGCAACATAATAAGGCCAAAAAAAAAAATTATTGTGTTGGCCACGCCCGACCGACCCTAAAGTGACGAAAATGAAGGTCGGCGTTTTTGGTTTTTTTTTGTGAGCCAAACAGCAATCATAAAACCAAATAGTGAAAATATATTGTCTTATTCACCAAATTGGCGAATATATATTTCACCTCCGCCCGACGTGTAAAAAGAAGTGTGCAACCAACCGTGACTCAATCATGTGATAACCGGAATACGCGATTATCAATTTTGGGGGATCGTTTTAAATAAATAAACGCTTTGATTACACAGTGGCTGAGACACGTTTTTAATAGTTATCAATTTTTAAACACCCTCATAATTAATGGACTCTACCAATGTTGATCTGCAAAGAACAACAGATCGTACATCAAAACTATCAAACTTAGCTAAATTTATTCATCAAATTTTGTATTTGTTTTAGTTACATGTTGTTTTTCGATATATCAATTATTTATTAATACCAAATATTTATGTCTGGAAGTGTTTAGTTTGTTTCTGTATAAGATTGAAAGAATGTTCTTTCATACCCTGAAAAAGGGTCGATAAAGAAATAAAGAATCATTGTCATTGTCATTGTCATTACATCGCACGAGGTTGTTGAGGCGGTGTTCTTTGGTTATACTGTACAGAGTACTACGAATCCGATCCAATTACGAACTTGTTAAATGATTTAAAAGGCATGGAGTCGCTAAGCAAGTAGGCCTATACATTTAATAAAAATTTACCTAAGATTGTCGTAAGCTCTTTTGTTCAAACTTGTTATTTATATAGCGATTAATCCACCCGTTCCGGCATTCACGTTAGGCCTCTAGCCTACTCGATCCACGCGATCGATCGATGTCTCTCCTCTGGTGGGGAATTTCCCCGGTGTAATTACGTATGGATAAAACAATATAAAACTCAATATTTTTCATCTGGAATAATGTTAACTCGCGTAATGTAGCATATAACACAGAAATAGTTTATTTCGATCTTGATTGTTTTTGGCTTTAAAAATGGCAGCTAGAGCCTAGCCTAGCTAGCTGGGCCTAGCCCTATGCCTAGAAAAGTTAAGCATACGTTTATTTAATAAACCTTTTTAAAACTTTTGTTGAAACAATATTTATAGCTAGCGTGAGCCTAGGGTGCTACGAAAAGAGATTTTAAAAGTCTTTTTTTTATCATTTGTGTAAATTGTTGTTTTTTTGCCAGCAACACATTTTTTGGTCTTAAAAAAAAAAAAAAAAAAAAAAAAACTTTTCCTACCGACCTACCCATTTTTGGGATTTACCCAAAACGTGGCCAACACAATAATTTTTTTTTTTTTGGCCTAAAGCGAAATCAAGTGAAATCTCACTTTGGGCATTAAAATCCTACAGAACCCCTATTTTCATACATGAAGAACGTGTCTTTGTACTTACATTTTTTTGGTATCCTAGCCTCTGATAAGACTTGATTAATCGATTGTTGTGATAAAAACACACACCATAAGGATGCTCTTTTGGATTGAATCCAAACGTGATTCTAACCTTAAACAAATGAATAATTAATTTATATTTTACTTTTTATGTACTCTATTCTGTACGCTATACACTTAATATTCAAGAAAGAAAAAAAAATTAATTTTGCAGCAATAATAAAGAATAGTTTTGTATCATCACATTTTCACAGTAGAGAAAGAAGACCAGTATGATATGATTTAAGAAAGAAAGTCAATCATATTAAAATAAATGAATGTAAAGGAAGAAATGAATAGGAATTGTATAAATGGAAAAAAAAAGTGCATGTTTGGGCAAGGAGGCGGCCTGTAGATGCACGATAGTCTTCAATGGTGTTTTGATGATGGCTTCACATGCTTCAAATGATCGAAACCCATCGATCTTATTACAGTTTATTATTATATGGGTACCTGTGTATTGGGGTGTCTAGAAAACTCAGATCTCAGATATATCAAGTTTTCTAGATCTAGATCTATTCAATTCAAGGCTCACTGTGTGGGCCGCAATTGCGTTGTATTGCGAAGAGTAGGCCTAGCCCTACTAGACTAGAGGGGTGCTGGTCAACTCATACTCAAACTAATTCGTATCCATGACAACTCGTACCCAACTTGGCTAACTTGAAACTCAACCAACTCGTACATACCTAATTTTTTACTTGTTATGCCAACTCCATTAGATTCGACTAAGGCCTGGTATAACAAGTGAGAACTATGTAAATTTTGACAGATTTGTAAAAAATGCTAGGCCTAGCCAACTAGCTATGGCTAAGTCTTACTACTCCATGGGACTAGTTAGTAGAAGTTTGCTTAGCTAGGCTATTCTAGACCTAAATTTCAACGGTAACGTGTACTGTATATTCTTTATGATTTAACCCATAGGCCGCTACTACAAGTTACAATATTAGTAAGAAAACGTATAAGTATTAATAATAATGTAGTATTTCAAATAACATACCCTCTGATAAATAATGGAACAATCCAAATAACCAACCAACCAATCATTTGATGATCTGAGTTTTCTTGATCTAGAAAACTCAGATATATTTGAGATCTGAGTTTTCTAGACACCCTCTCTATTGTGGTGGTGTTATGTTAATATTACTGTGTGAATTGTTACTACTGTAAGATAATAAAGATTTATAAAGCGCACATATCCACAAAGTGCTCAAGGCACTTGTGAAAACCACGAAAAATACTAACCTTGAAACTAAAAACAACCAAAAAAACGGAATAAAAGCAGACCAATCGAAAGGTGCACAGACCTGCCAGCACATTACTCCTAAACATTTTTTTACTGTTATTTGTCAACATTACAAATGGAGGCCTATTCTTGAAAAACCTGAGCTATTTGTACTAAATAAAAATGTGTCTAGTTTTTTTAGTTATGAGTTGAGTCTGGCCTAGTAAATATTTTATCCTAACTAGACCATGGTCTAGCATATTATTTCAACTTTTTACAGCCCTGTCATGATGTTGATGGTCAAGATAATGGTGGTGGTGGTCATGATGTTGATGATAGTCATGGTGATGGTGGTCATGATGTTGATGATAGTCATGATGATGGTGGTCATGATGATGATAATGGTCATGGTAATAATGGTAGTCATGACGATGATTACATACCCTTTGATTTTCTTCCCAAGGCCTATAGACATCTTTTTCTGTTTCTTTTAGACTTTTTGCAATCAACACCGTTCTAACCTTTTTTGTTTTTAAATAAATTTTAATCTTTGGGTTCAGGTATAATACTGAACAATAAGCCTAGAAAATATAAAAAAAATCAGTTAGGGATATGCACTGAAATGCAGCTTCCTAAAACCAAGATAGGAAAATTGATTACTGTAAAACCTAAACAAAAAAACCTTTTAGAAAAGTTTTTAGAACTCTTGGGTGGGCTTCTTTTCAAGATGGGTTTCTTTTTGAGATGAGTTTTTTTTTTTATTACTTTTGCAAACTAAAGAGGGGGCTTCTTTCCAACAAAATATATTATACACTGTAAACCTTATGCTAAAAGTGATAAAATATGTAAAAGTGATAAAAGTCATTCCAACTGAGATTCAAAGTTTGTATGTATCAGCGGTTTTAAAAGTATTACTATTTTTTAAGAAATAACAATTTATGACCATATTCTCAATTTTTATAGTATGAATTGCAATAAATAATAATACTAATACCCGTAATGAGAAATCACATCGAGGAGCATCATCTGATGTTTGCTGTCCTCTAGAGCGTTTTGGTACACATTTGCTCTCCGCAATAAGAATATCATATGGATCTGTTGTGGTATCTAACTCATATCTCAACACTCTGTAAGCGAAATATAATATTTTCTATTACATACTGTAGTATTGTCATTTTGTTTTGGCTGCCAAAAGAGTGAAGTTTAAAGACTACAGATTTGTCCTGTGCATTAGGCATGTAATGCTGTTAATATGCATTTATTTGTTTTCTTTGTAAATGATGTGTTAGACTTTAATACAAAATTTTCAGATTTGAACTTCAATGACTTTGAAACTTCAAGTTAATTAGGCGTGTTAATCCAATGCTTTAATCCATTTTTTAAAAAACAGGTAAAAAATTGCAGGGATATAGTTAATTATGCATTACGCGTCATTTGGAATTAGCCCTAACTAACAGAAAAGTGATATCTAATGGTGATAAATAACACGCTTTAATGCAGGTTCAGCTTTCTGTAAACGATTTGACTGATTGCGTTGGGAAATCAACTGTGCCCTCCATCTATAACTGTCTATCATCTATAAATCTGCGTCTAAAGTTGGAACAGGACCTTTTTTAATGCTTTATTTTACACTCGGCTCCACCTCGTTAAAAACAGAACAGTCAATAGTGATAAGTAAGGCTCTCATGAAATATTCTTACCTTCCAACTCATAAACATTAATTATTAATTTTGTATAATAAATTATAGTTCAGTCAACAAGCAATAAAATAGGTGATTTCTGAACCCACTTTTTGGAATTTTATCATGCACCATCATTTCTCAGAAAGATAAAGCTTGGTTTTAAGTTGGGCTACACTTAAACAGACAGGTTTTGTTGAGCATATAATGTATAAGTGCAACATATAGAAAAAATAATACTAACCCTTTATTATTCATGTCTACAACTTTTTCTTGCGATAAATTATAAATTATTATTCTGGTTCCCCCTGTTGAAGTAATTTTTTTTAATTGATTTTGTATGGCCTCATCACTTTTAAAAATTGAATACTCCTTAATATGAGTCAATGACAACTTGTGATCTGATTTCTGTAAATTTACTAAGGACAAGACTTTTATGAATTGACATGTTGCAACAATGGTTCAGAACAAACAAACACAAGAGCCCTCCTCTACAACATTTATAAAATTCAATTTTCTTCTTGAGAATTTTTGTGACCCTAAATTAAATTGTTACAATGACAAGTGGATCGATGCTTTCCATTTTTCTTTTGGTAACTGAATATCAGCTGAAATGTTTAGAGCAAGAGTGTATTTCTGGGCAACTAGATGTTAATATTCTCAAAATGGTATGGCTCTCACACCACCAACTGATCTCCTCTGAGCTCCTATCAATTCATTCAACATTAAAGAGATTAGAGATTTTGGTTAGCTATATTAATTCTCTTGACTCGAAGACAGAGAAAAACAATTATTAAGTCGCATGGAAGCAAAGGTGACTCATAGGGAACATTGAAAAAGACTACTATACAATGTAGGACCTTGGTTTGTGTACATCACTTGTAATGTATGCTTTTTTAGATATATACAATTATACCATTAATTAACCCTTTCACTGCGGAGCATTATTCTCACCTCTGTGCGTAATATATATTTAAGAAAAACATATGTTTTAATAAATTGCAAAAAAATACTAATTGAGATAATTGTGTAATTATTTTTGTGGTGTGTGATGGGCAAAGGGTTAGTCTACAGTTAGGTATAAAAAAAAAGTAATTTGCATATTGATGACGTCATTACAGGTATTTTGGATTTCGTTTTTTTTTATCTAATCAATGATAAAAACTCTATTTTCTATAAGAAATTCTTATGGAATACGTTTTTCCAACTGGATATTGATGAAGATACGTATACCAAATAAAATTTTTTTTATTGTTTTATAAAAATTATGCACAAATCAAAGTTTTGGGGCAAAATCGTGAAAATAATGACAGTTTCCAAAAATTCACTATAGTACAAAAACTAAAAGTATTGTTTCAGAATTTCTTTTTTTTGCGTGTTGTGATAAACACGATGTTGCCCTATTGGGGCTGGTAAATTTGTGTTACTTTCAAAAAGACGCTACTCAAAACAACTTTCCAAGATAGAAATACTATTCTATATACTATACTATAATTAATTAATTAATTAACTATAGAGGGCGCATTATTTTCAAGACGATAATACAACTATAGAGTTTTTTTGCTGGAAAATTTTTTTGACTTGCAAAAATATTCAAGTTCATTGAAAGAATATAGAGGGTGCTATATATTATAGGCAAATACGATTAAATAATTGTCTTGCCCATACCCGGTATTACCGTGTATACGTATTTCAACAACGTTTGTTTATACCCGGTAGTACCGGGTATACACAGTGAAAGGGTTAAACAAAGAAATACTTTTTATTTTATTTAATGCAACTTAAAAAGGATACTCCATCATTAAATTCAACAATTGGAACTTGGATATCCTCTGCATTAATTTTCTTTAAATAAGTTTGAGATAGAAACCCTACAACATTTTTGTTTTCCTTTTTACTGAAAACTATAGCATCTTTGCCAAGCCTCATTGATCCTGATTTGAATCCATTTCCATATGTACCAATAGGGTGCTTTCCATTGATTTCCTCTTTGTCTGAAAAACCAAAGCTAAAAAAAGGTACCGATTGTTATTGACATTTAGAGCATATAACTATGTAATTGATAACAAACTTTACTGATAATTCTCCTTGATGATGGCCGAGGTTATATGTATTTTAATGCAGTAAAGTCAGCCACTATGTGCTACAGAAAGAATTCCTATCGCCAAAATTGGGGGCCATCTTCCACGCCACTATTATCTAGGCTTACGCTAGCATGAAATTTCTAAAATGGAAAATAAACCATTTAATGCATTGTATTGTGTCCATTTAAAGCTAGCTTGGCCTGGTGTAAAGTACATATTCCATGTAGTAACACAATAAAGAACTTTGTGTGTGACGTTTGTGGAGAGACGGAGAGTCCATTTTTTTTTAAGTGCCTCTATCACTGTTTTAGTCAAAATGGTTATTTACAGTTACAACCCTAAATTGACAATCATGTATTCTGTAATCTTTTAACTTGGGTATGACTAGTCAAAAATGACATATTTTGGCATTTTTGATGCAAGCAAATAATTGATTAAATATGAGTCAATCACTTCTATTTTCTGGAAAATTGCAAGATAATTCAATAGGGATCATACTTGGTAGCCTAGAATCCATGTTCTGGAGAAACTAAATTAATAATCATGCCCTTTAGGTGTGGGTACAACCCCTACTTCATCTGGTACAAACTCAGGAGGCAATCACAAAATTGCCATCCAACTTTTCTAGACCAGCATTTTCCGTAGAATACGAATCTGGAAGGTAATCGAACAAGCACAATTTGGTCTTTTATTACATTATTATGCAATATTGTATCTATTCAATCACCTTATGAAAAAAAATCCTTAAAATGTCAATATTGACCAATATATAAAATCAAATAACTATAAATTTAACATAAACATTGATGTTTTCTCATCCTGTTATCAATCATGTTCAATGAAAAGAGCACATTCAGAATTCCAATTCCAATACCTAGTTATGTACTAGCCAGTCTGTGCACCTTAACTGGTAGGTAGTAGACAAAATGCAATACTGTATAATGTGGTTTTTGTCTTGATTTGGTAGAATTTTAAAGTTTACGGATTAGCTTCTGTTGGTTTTCCGCAGGCGCCTTGAGCACTTTGGTGGATAAATTTTACTATTATTGGTTATCATTTTTGTCATCCCCATCGCAATCAGAACATAGTAGTTCAACTAGTACTGTACATCCATAATATGTACATGTACCAAACCAGTGAATAGATCAATCTAGAATCCATCCATGATTTTCTGGACTATCCAAACACTAGCCTGTGCACCAAAAGGGCATATTCTTGCATTGCTATCATTAAAATGATTATAAAAGAGATGATTAACTCTAGACTTTTGTTGTTTCATAACTTCCAAACATTTTTGGTAGTTGCCTAGTTCTGAAAAAAAGTTTTGATTATCTCTATACGTGACCACCAGGATTTATTCCAGATTCCTCTTTCGAAAAAAGGAATAGACATAATCATTTACAGTGAACACAATCATTCCAAGCATTGCTTTTATCTGTATAGTTGACAATGACTTGGTTATATTTAGTCTCCAACCCAATAATGATTTATTTTTGATGTCCCATTCATTTTATCCTTTATTTTTGTTTTCTAATACTATGTAATGTTTTAATATGAATAACCTTGAATTGAAATGAAAATATTTAGGTGTTTACGTTCGTTAGATAGACGCATAAAGAAGAAGAGTTTATTCTCATGACATCATACTGTTAACTTTGAACAGTATATATTCAACCTTGGGAATGATGGTTTTCTTTCTCTTCAGAAAACAACATTTGTACTACAGTATGCACAGGAAAATGTTTTTATGAAGATAATAAGTTTCAAGTTTTACAGGAAAACTATCTGTGGCTAGCAATCATATTGAGGCTCATACTAATGATGCCCTTAATAAAAAGTGTGGTCTGTCTGTGTAGTGAGTTCCAGTTTTTATTAGCCAATCCTCTATTCCTCTCTTGAAACATTTTCCGTCATTTCGACATTATGCTTTTTCTATATTTTTAAAATTTTATTTTATTTGGTTTATCCAGTTTCTTTTGGTCTTCCTGATGGTCTTTTTCCTTTTTTTTAGTTTCCTTCATTGACAATGAAAGTAAAACTCTAAAGATCTGAGTCAATGTGTCATAAATTAGGGAAACAGAGAAAGAAATCCTGGTGGTCCCTTATGAAAGTAATAAAAACATTCGAAACTGGCTAGAATGGCTACAGTCCTAGAAATTGTGATTTGAAATGAAATGGTGAAGTTAACCTAATTTTGCATTGTCGAAATTAAAGGTGGTGGTGGTGGGGATGGGCTTGGCCACTTTGATCTGCCTATCCTGTGAACGAACTGCTATTCTCGGTTTCTGATAAATAGTAGTTTTTTGCCCAAAACCGAATATTTTAGCATTAAGTCAGCATAATCATTTTAACAGTCATCTATATATAAATTATGGTTAATTCTGACATAGGCGAGCACAATGGAAAAACTTCGGTACTAATCTCCGCCTTGGATACCTACCTTATCTATCTCAGATGTACCGCGAAACGTATATTTGATAACATTAGTTTTCAGTACTACGCTATTGTTCCATATTTCTATCTTAGGAAGATATTATAAAGGGTTTTATAAGAAATTTTCTGATTTCAATCGGTAGATTTTAACTCTAATTTCCGGGTTCACGGTAAGGTGTGTCAATCACCTTGCAAGTTCCCTGCATGGTTGGTTTCAACCAGGGAGTTGTAAAACAACTCCCTGTTTCAACTAAGTTGGCCGTTGGTGCTTGGTGGCGATAGCCATTTTGGTTTTTGTTTATTTTCGGACCGCGCGTGTGAAGGTATAGTAGTACATAAATTAAATATATTCATAAAACGTAGGAGTAAATTGTGGGAAATAATTATATAAAATGACATCGAGAGAATTGATGTCATTGATGTCTTTAGTTTGAAATCAAATAAAACCCTGATAGCTGAGTTGTTGATTAAAGCTGCCAGGACTTTATGTATACTGTGCCCTATCTGTGTCCCGTCAGGACCCTGGGATACTTCTGCCCATGTTGCAAGCCATCTAAAACGTCTTCCTTCTTAGGCCAAAACAGCTCACTGTGTCGTGGAATAATGTATTAATTATACCAATTAGGATGGTATTTATTTGAATAAACGCCCGGAACACCTCCCCAATAAAACATCAATTAAAATAATTATCGCCACTCCCCCCACCCCTCCATCCAAATACCATCTAATAAACGCCCATCCACATTTATACACACAATATTGTATTATATTTATAACACAATTATACTATTTTTAGTAGATTTCATCGGACTGTTAATCTACAATTTACCAAGCATTTGTTATTCTTTTTTACCACTTTTCATCTACAATAAACACTATACGCAAATTAATTATCTAAGACACTGTGAAACAGGTTAGTGAGTATGTTTAGTTTTACAAATATCAAAAGCATTTAAATAATGGTAACCGACCGAAATCGTCCAGGCCAGAATGTCCTTCTAAAACTTTTTACTCGAGGCATTATCATTCTGAGAACCATCGTCTACACTTCCTAGAGGGGGAGCGAGCGAAGCGAGCTCACCCTCTAGTATTATTAATTTTATTATTTATTTTACACTACAGTATTATAATACATTTAAAATGTAGAAAAAAATATAAGAAATACCATAACTTTACTGATCAAGTAATGTGACTGCATTTATCTCTTAGTTTGGAAAACTTTGCATTAACTAATATCACTTGTTAACATGTTGACATTTGTACTGTATGTCAACTGGTGTAATGATGATTGTGCTCTTTTGATTGCATATGATTGATTGATGTCTTTACAGAATGATAAAACATCACATTTTGTTTGAAATGTTAGTTTTTATTTGGTTTTATAGGCAAATTTTGTGATTGGTCAATATTGACATTTGACCTTTAATTGCAAAGAATTTTTTTTTACAAGGTGACTGAATAAATACCTATAACCATACAAATGTATTAAAAAGACCAATAAATTGGTTATAATACATTATATAATACATTGTTATAATTGGTCAATTTTTAACTCTGACTCCTTATATCTAAAAAACGCTTTCTATCCTGATCGATTAAATCCAGATTCGCAATCTACTGAAAATTCTGGTCTAGAAAAGTTGGATGGCAATTTCATTTCATTTCATTTCATTTCTTTATTCGACAACAAGCGGTCCAGGGGTTGCGACAGCAACAGAGCGCCATAACACATTTGTGTCCGCAACCCCTGTAACATACAACTTAATAAAAGTTAAAAATGAATATAAAATATAAAGAATATATAAAAAATTTAATAAATTTGTATTACTGTGTTACACAATTTAAAATACACCTATACAATTAAAATAAATTTGTCCCCTTTCGAGTGGTGATTCCCCACTCCTGCCACCAGACTAATATTAATACTCGTAATGTTACCACAAAGTTATTACAAAGTATAAATACTGTACCTTAACATTTTGTGCATTTGTTTTAAGTTTAATCCATAACCATCATCAGTGAATGTTAAACAAGGCATTCCATCTATTTTCTGAGTATTAATGAATATTGATGTAGCATTTACATCAGGATCATATGCATTGTCTATAACAATAAATAGAAAACTAAATTAATACCTGCAATGTAAACTGCATGTTATGAAAGCATAAATGTAGGTCTGAAAAACCTAAATCTACTTAAACATAATTCTTCAATTAATAAGTACAAGTTAACATTTAACTTAAAAACGAATAGTTCTACTAATTGGTAATAATATTTTTTACATAAAGATCTTTGGTACATAAGCGGGATCATAGTGTATATTTGTAAATACAGTACACTATTGAGACCACGAATACTTGCCAATTAATTCTGCAAATGCTCCAAAGGGCCATGCATGGCTAGTGGAATTTGAATGTAAATAACTTGGTGCTGTCTGAAATTAATTTTTCAAATAAGGTTATCTTTCATAGTAATTTAATATACAGTAAGAAACAAAATCTGACGATGCTGATGATGGGGGAGACAGGAATTAAACAGTTTAGCTCCTAGAAAGAAGTTGACCACCTCAAGGATTGACCACCTCAGGTAGTATAGGTTAAATTCAAAGTTTTGTTTATCACAATCGGAACTGGCAATGCAAGCATGGTGTTGTGGACATGATAGGAATGTTGCACGTCAGAACAACACAAACAAAACTACAGGATTTCCACAAAAAAAAACACACAATTATGTAAAAATAAATAATACTCACTCGGCTTAAAGGAATTTCTGGTGGTCTTTTATGAGACTGGACTTGATTAGCAGACATAGCCATGTCTTACTACTGTAGAGCAAAGTAGTCTAGTAGGCATATGATGAAAATAATTGAATGAACAGTACACTAATGGTGAAAACATTTCTTCTTGTTTCGATAGTATATTGATATGTCGTTCCTTTATAGTAAACCAATAATATACATTTACGTTTGCAAGACGGTTTCGTCTAGCTGTCAGCTCAAGATTTCTTCAGTTGCTATGCGTTATGACACCGATTGGCCTCCTTTCCAGCCACTGAATGTTTTTGGTGTGTAGCCTAGGGGACCAGTCGTCGGGAGTTGATCATAAATATGTGATAGTTGCTGCACGCCTTCGTCTCTATTCATCTTTTTACCTTGTTTCCTTTGCTAATAGATTCTTTAATTCTATGTTTGAGCCAAACTTGTTCTTTGTGTACTGTACGTCTATATTATTCCATTTAGGTATGTGATTATGCATGGTCATATGGTCTGTGATCGCTGATTTATGTAACATCGAGGACGAAACTTTCCGCGTTGCGCGTGTCTGTATGTTTTGTGTGTTGTCATCAACATCTTTCTTGTGTTCTTTTATTCTGGTTTTAAGCACCCTACCCGTTTCTCCAATATAAACCATTTCACAATTGGTACAACCTACTTTGTAAACAACATCGCAGGAATCCTCTTTGCATGCTTTATCTTTCAGTCGGACAATTAATTTTTTAATTTTATTAGATGGTTTAAAGTATGTTCGTATGTTATATTTTTAAAATTTTCTCTTGATTTTCTCTGAAAGGCTTTGAACATATGGTATCCATTGGAGAAACGGGTAGGGCGCTTAAAACCAGAATAAAAGAACACAAGAAAGATGTTGATGACAACACACAAAACATACAGACGTGCATCGCGGAAAGTTTCGTCCTCGATGTTACATAAATCAGCGATCACGGACCAAATGACCATGCATAATCACATACCTAATTGGAATAATATAGACGTACAGTACACAAAGAACAAGTTTGGCTTAAACGTAAAATTAAAGAATCCATTAGCAACAAGATAAAAAGATGAATAGAGATGAAGGCACGCACCAACTATCACATATTTATGATCAACTCCTGACGACTAGTCCCTTAGGCTACACACCAAAAACATCCAGTGGCTGGAAAGGAGGCCAATCGTCGTCATAACGCATAGCAACTGAAGAAGTCAAGCTGACAGCTAGGAAACTGTCTTGCACACGCAAGTTTATTTACTGGTTTACTATCAAGGAACTACATATCAATCAGTACACATGATTGTCAATACCATTTATTTGGGTTGAAATTATAGAAATTATTTCAAACATCATGCATATGTCATCATCATTTTTAGGAATTAAATAAAACACTTAAAATTGACTGGCAGTCAAAAAATCAGGAATTTGGTTCAAATTGTTTAGAAACTAACATTTACTCCAATAATGGCATGTTTTGTATACAAATACTGTAGGCTCTGTTAGTACAGTACATTGACCTATGTCCTATATCAAAACAATTCACATCAAAGTTGTGTTGTGTTTTGCGTAGAAAGAAGGCTGCATTGAGAGCACCCTCACTACAGTAGTCTAGGTTTCAGACATTCATTCGGCTTAATATTTTTAAAAGGATAAAATAACATAACGATGTCACATTGATATGAGGTGGCAATCCAAAAATCTACAATTCAACAATCTGGTCGGCCTAAATAAAGGTGGGTTTTACTCCAACCGGCAAAGAAAAAATATTCTGAGAAAATCATATTATTATTACAGATACAAAATTTGTACAGTTCAAATTCCCAGTAGCCTGCTGGAGATTTGGACATAAATACGCCTACTTGATACCATTACATGTCTAACTTGTATAATTATTGTCAAAATCTAAAATCAATTTTTTTCAAAAAAACACCACAAACACCTATGCTTACACCATGGAGGTAAAACTACCTCCAGGCTCCACATGCTTACAGTGGTGTTTTTTTTTTATGGATGGATGGATGGAGCAGTAAAATTGTTTTAATCACAGTTATGTAGGCTATCTTTTAAGAACATTTGACAGTAAACATTTTTTCCATACGACTGTCCGTTGAGGAGTTACGAATTTTTAAGTAACTTGTCCTCAGAAAATAGGTTGAAAACGTTATGTTATTTCTGTTGGTTACGCTTCGTTGCATGCCATTGCTTGTCATCGAATTGAAGGGTAGCGGGACGATTGGGACGATTCGGCTCTGGGACGATTTGGCCCGGGACTATTTGGCCTGGGACGATTCGGCCCGGAGACGATTCGGCACACTTAAATTTATCGGCTTTGATATGCATTTTATAAACATAGACTAAGCTTTTTTTCCCCAAACTTTATTTTTAGAGAGACTAATAGGTTAGTACTACTAGGGATAAAGATGCAATAAAGCAAACAATTTGATTAGACAAGTTACACCTTCTGTTGGCGTTGTTGAAAAAAAACCCAAAGTTTTCGAAGTAATAAATTGAACGCTGTGGCTAAAGATACAGTATCGTATCCTAACTTCCGTTTGCTAAAAGTACGGTAAAATTGAATTACATCATAATCAGCCAATTATCAGCTGGTACAGTACGTGTGTCACGTCATCGTATAAGGACTTTAGATTTGTTTTATCGCGAAAACAGTGATCAACTGCTTAACAAACATTTTCTTTATGCTTCATTTATCGCTGTCGTGTGTGACAAAAACTAAATGTAGCCACGTCTGTTATTATTGAAAAGCCAAAACATGTTGATTTTAATTCTAGAATACAGAAAACCATTTCAAAAGAGGCCTACTACTACGTACTATAACCTAGCCTCATTATATGAGTTTGTTTGTGTAGGGAAAGCGGTGCCAGGCTGTGGCCAACTGCATGTGTGCGCTGATTTCTGTGACTCAGCCCTGGGGCTTCTGTCTAAATCATACTATTTGAGGGCCCCTTTATTGTCCGCATTTGCTTGTTGTTTATGGTTACATCTGTAAACAAAGTTAAATAATAAAAAATATAGGTCTAAATAGGCCATTTGGAATAAAAACAAAACCCTCATATATAGTAACTATGGACGAATGAACTCGACGCAACACAATATCCAACATTGAATTATAATTCCTTTACTAATCTAATTTGGCTATCAACATATCGGATTATAATACTATGTTGTATAATGAAATAATATTTGAGATTGAGTGCATGTTTTAAACGATTTACAGTATGCAACGTCCACCAACCACATGAACTTGCTCTATTACTACAGCATCGACGTTGTCGCCTGTTATTAAACTTCTGGATTCAACATTTAATTGCTAAATTTATTTATTTATCTATTTAATTTACATTTAATTGCTAGGTCTAGCCCCGGGGCCGAGTCACAGAATCAGCGCACACATCCATGCAGCCTGGCGCCGCTGATAGGCATTCTCTACAGACGCGATATGAAAAAAAAATCCAAAGTCCTTATATAATGACGTACACACGTACACGTATTGGCTGATTATGACGTAATGCAATTTTACCGTACCTTTAGCAAATGGAAGTTAGGATACGGTACCGTATCTTTAGACACGCACGCCGTAAATCCGAATATAAAATTATGTTTTTTTAGTAATTTATTTTATATATTAGGCCTAAGGTAGATGTACCAATTAGCGATTTTTTCCAATTAGCGGTAATGTAATAATGTAATGTAATTTATTATTTATTCACAACTATTATTTTTTATGTTAATGTTTTATGTCATAATATGACAAAGTAACATTGAAAGAAGGCTTGATCCCGATGAAGGAGGACTTGTGTTGGGCAAGCCTGAAACATAATATAAAGTGACATAGTAACAAGTAACAATTTTATGAAAAAATAGATAGGGTAAAGATATGTCTTTAGCGCGAACTGAAGAAAGGGGGTACCCTCCACTTACATGTAGGTAAGTCACATGGTGACGTGATATACCTACAAACTGCATTTCACAATACCTCAATAAATAAAATACCTCATGGACTGGTCCATTGTACGATTGTCATACTATTATGGGATGTAATTATTATGTATATTGGACCAGCCATTTGGCCTGATCCAATTAGCGGTAGGTTGGTTTTTAATTAATATTTTTTCATTATTTTTACATTAAATATGTAAATTTAACCATATTTTCAATTAATATTAAACATAATAAACAAGAATTAATATTAAATATGAATTGTTTGTGTTTTATTTATGCTTTTAAACACTACGATCATGTTTATATTTAAAAGTTGAACATTCTCAGTCACGTGACCAAACTCAAGCGGCGTATCAATTAAAAGCATTTACTGCAAATTGGGAACCGCAAACTGGTGCACAGTTACCGCTGTTTGGTACATCAGCCCAGGGGTGGCGCCAGGATCTTCCCGACACGGGGGCTACATTCCCCGACGAGGGGGCTATACGAGCGAAGCGAGCATCACAAGGCTGGGGGCCAGGGGGCCGCCAAGGGCCCCCGGTGGGGGTCCAGGGGGCGAAGCCCCCGGAAGCAACGCGTTCTAGCGTCATTTGAGGTCATTTTAATCAGATTTAGGGTAGCCATTTTTTCCATTTTTTATAATGCATAAATAAAATACTGCGTGCAAAAAAACGATGCGCGATTACTGTTTCAATCCATATTTTTCAATTTAAAAAATAAAAGTTCAAAGAAAATTTAGAAAAATAGAGTTGGAGGTCCTGGAAATTGGACTTATTATACTTCAAAACATGAAACAAAATATATAAGTCCCTATCATGGTTGTGACTGAGCTAAGAAATGTTTGAAAAATAGAGATGTTAGGTCCCGGAAAATGCACTTCTTGTACTTCGAAATATGACCAGCTTTATTGTTGGGGCTGAGCTAAGAAAATGTTTAAAACTAGAGCTGTAGGTCTTCAAAAAATTGCATTTTATACTTTGGAAACATCAGGCCCAGAGGCTTAAAAAACGCAAGCGTAGACCTTTTTCAGCAGTCGGGGAAATTTTGTATTTTTTGTATTTGTATTCATGACATACAGGACATTGAAAATTTAATAACTTAGCTATAATAAGATGTTGGCTAAGCGAAAATGGCATGTTTTTTTGTTTAGTAATGGATGAAATATTTATTTTAGGTGCCCCATGGTACAGAAGGTTACTTGTAAATTAAAAAATTGGTGAACATACGAACAATTAACATAATTCGTTTTTGCTGTAGTGTAGCGTACGTCGACACAGTACACGACGTAACCGTCGGTAAACTTCGCCTGGAAAATAACTACAGTACACATTTTGATATGATATCACGACCCAACGTTGAACGATTCGTACAAAGGGATACCGCCAGACAAGTGCGTACCTATAGCTATTGTTTAGTAGTAAGTTAGATCGCTGGCAATAATGAATGCATATAAAGTGCATAATATCACTCTGACGTACTCTCACGGTCAATGAAACGTCGAGGTTTTCTAGGCGCTGAAGCTACGAAGTGAACGCGATCGAATTATATTCCCCGACAAAAAGTACCCGAACCGTCGGTAAACTTCGCCTGGAAAATAACTACATTACACATTTTGGTCCCTGGATGGAACTTGATATCACGCGTCTCGACCCAACGTTGAACGATTCGTACAAAGGGATACCGCCAGACAAGTGCGTACCTAGCTAATGTTTAGTAGTAAGTTAGATCGCTGGCAATAATGAATGCATATAAATTGCATAATAGCACTCTGACGTACTATCACGGTCAATGGAACGTCGTGGTTTTCTAGGCGCTGAAGCTATATGAAGTGAACGCGAACGTTTTTTACTGTATGTTATATTCCCCGACAAAAAGTACCCGTGTTCCCCGACGGGGGGGCTAGGCTCCCCGACGAGGGGGCTAGAGCCCCCGTAGCCCCCCCGCTGGCGCCACCACTGCATCAGCCATCCTTAGTATTTAACAAATTATTATTAATTAAGTGGCCATTATTTATTTTTTTTAATAATGGATATACATTATTAATTACTGACAATTGTTGTATTCACTTACAACTATAACACATTTAACGTAATAATGATTTGACCTTTGACTAACCGCAAATTGATACATCTACCCTAGGCGGATTAGGCCAAGTTTAGCCGCCGACAAGTTGAGCCGTTATATTCTATGAAACGCCAAATGCTAACTTTCGCCGGTGCTCGTTTAATAGAAGTTCTATTTATATTAGGGATAACGATGTATATTCAAAAGTTTATAAAACCACGGTTTTTAGTATATATTTTTTTTGTCTTGTGTGAGTTCTTCTCACGTTTATTTAAATTCTCATTGATGAATATATTATATACATATAAGTACATTTGTGACAATTAAAAGTAAGTGTTTAGAGTAGTTAAAATACCGGTATATTTACATAATAAGATGCCAGAATTCATTATATTAACCATATATTTTCTCATTTAAAATTTTAGATACGATGTTAATTAAAATGTAGAAATGAAAAATGGCGGTAAAATACATGATTAAAATTGTCTTGTTAAACTATCTTATTTGTGATCTTATTTGTGTTCGAGTTTGTGTTCGAGTAGAGAGGCTATAAACTCAGGGGAGGAAAATGTAGTATCCTCCCTTTTCACCAAGATAAGATGGATGGTATGAAAAAAAGAGGAATGCAGTAGGTTGAAAGTTAGTTATTTAGAATGATAGCATGAAATGGTATATTTAATGGAAACCGTAAGGTTAGAGTCCATACACGGTGCAAGTCCAAGATGCAATTTTGGCTCTGTGTGTATGTGAGACGCTTCATACCCGATGTCATCTTAGTACAACTACTACTTACAATTTGTATTTACGGTATAACATATTATAGTTTTTAGTATATATTATTAAATATTAGAATTAAAGAAATAATTATGAAAATCTGACTTGTAGATATATAGAAATTAAAATGATCGTTTTTAGCTAAACATGGTACCCCCTCAGGCGGCAGTTGTATGGGGGAACCGTTGTATGAACTAGGCCTACTCCATTTTTCGGTAAAATAAATAATTACATAAAATCACCGTTTTTTTGTAAAATATTTTGTGTATTAACATTGTAAAATTCAATAAAATATGATATTAAAAGATAGTAAATAAAAAAAAAAATATTTAACCTCATTCGAAGAATATCAATACTCTATTTATTAGTCCTGATAGACAATGTGACTTTTCGTGGTAGGCCTACACACGAGAAAAATATTATGGAGTGCACTGCATTTTTAGCTTGAAAGACAATTAAATTATTAAATAGACTACTTTTCTTTACTGCGTTGTTATGGCAGTTCAAACCAACAAAATTATAGTATGTAATTATATATTATTTATTTTCATTACACAATGAACCTAATAAAAACCATGAACTTATGTACTACTAGGACACCACTCTAAACATGACACTACGCGAAATGTCGTAAACGGACTGGGCGTTTCATAGAAATTACCGGCAGCTCAACTTGTCGGCGGCCCAATCGGTCATATATGCCCCCAATCTTTGATTGTCATTGTTTCGACAGGTTTTCTTTACCTCGGACGTAAATAACAATCTAAATTATTATGTAATTTATTCTCTTTTTTTACAGATTGAATGTGATACGTTCTTTTAAACGAAATGGCGAATCGATGATTACTTACTTTAACCATGGAGCTATACCTCCATGCTTTAACTGTTCTAACTGATATATATGTTTAATAAAGTCAATAAAATATATTGTGGTGTTTGTATTATATATTAATATAATATATAATAAGCCAATTATTAAGAATAATACAGGGCTCGATATTTCACTAGTCCGGCGTACAATGTCTAGTTAAAACTGCTCTGGGTTAGTCAATCTTCCACCCAACAAGCCCGGGTGTCTAGTGTGTAAATAATTAGGCTAGAGAATGTTTAGGCCTAGACTTTTAAAATGCATTATTATTTATTAAAATACTCTAGCCACTGGCCTAATTGTTTGTATCATTTTTATAGAGCGCCTTCACAATCACGTTCCTCGTTAACGTTAACGAAGGAGAGCAACTAATCACGCTCCTTAAATCAGCGTGTCAAGTCACCAATAAGGGGATTCCCCTGTCTGCTTTCAAGTGCCAATTTACTTCCATTACACCTCACAGTGTATCCAGTGCGGTGTCAGATAAATGCCTCAACTAGTCTTTTAAGCAGTAACTTTCAGAACAAGTACCAACCAAATGGTTGCTTTTATTAAACAAATCAATTTTAATGTATAAAATATAGTTAATAAAAAAATAAATTTAATAGAAGTAGGCCTATTTTTATTAATTAGAGGAAGATGCTTCACTTCTGTCTTTGGAATTTTAATTAATTTTTTTCTCCGAAAAAAATCAACCAATTTGGTTACCCAAATTTAGTGACAAAACATGTGCTCTAGTCTCACCATCCCAGCAGCAGCTGGTCTAGCTCTCTAGCAAGCATCGCGTGTGTGACCGCCGTATGTAAACACAGCCAAATACCCTTTCCTTAATTACATTTTTAAGATGTAATATTCAAATGATACTTAGTAACTTGTCATTAATATTTTGTTTGTATTACTTTGTGAAATACAGGTACTTAATTTTTGTTTTTAATTTCTAGGCCTAGTTCTAGGCCTAGCCCTATATTATTTATTATAGGCCTAGTAGACAGGTTCCATTTCTGAAAAAACAGCCTAGAAAACGAATCAAGAAGCATTTTTGGGTAGAAGCTGGGATCCACTTGATTGATGGCGGATCCCAAGCGAAATTCGGCCATCTAAGCCCTTAATTTCCATAATTAAAAATGGCGGCCATTTTTTATAATTACCCTATATCTCGAGAACCACTTGTCACAGATAATTAATTTTGGTGTCAAAATGTTTTAAATATATGTTTTTATATTCACTTTAATGACACATTTTCTCAAAAAATGGATGCAAGTCTTATTTCTGGCATTTTGACCTTTGACCTTGATTTATCGTATTTCAGTAACCAATAATCGGAGAGACACGAAATAGGGCTCAAATTGTTCAGAAACTATACATTCATATTTATTATAATGAAATATTTTTACAAAAAATGGCCGATTCTACAACTATTGACCTTTGAACTATTAGTCAAATATAATAATATAATAATAATATAACTTTGAAAATTGTGGTCTTATGAATTTTTTTTTCGTTTTAAATTGTTTAAAACATGTGTGTTTCTATCCAGTCTAATGGCACATTTTGTACAAGAATAGCCGATAGTATGGTTATTGACCTTTAAACTACAGCATAGGCCTACTGTATAAACTAACTAGAACTTACAGTAGTTTAGTTAGTTTTGATTCAGGTGTGCGGTATATACCCAGTAAGATTTAGTCAATAAGCGGACTAGTGAAACATCCAGTGGGCTAGTGAAACTCACATTGAACAAGCCCAGTGGTCTAGCTAGTAAAATTTCAAAAATCGAGCCCTGATAATATATATATATTTTCAATAAAGTATATCAAAATATATATTTGTTATTGTATATTAATTAATTAGTAAAGTAACTACTGTAGTAGTGTTCGCAATAATAATTACAATAACATGATGACATCAATTTATTTATTTAATATCCTAAATTATTTTATACCTTCAGATATATAAATATTGATCAATTTAAAATGAGTTTTAAATACTAAAATAAGGTGCAAGTGTCTGTACGGTACGGTAATTTATTACGCGAATTTCTGCTAATAACTACACGGCCGGCCAGGAATAGTGCTGTTGAAGGTCGCGTTTTCGTCCCCATGTTGCTTTATTGAAAACACAAACAATGTATTACATTACAATGGAATAACACTTAAAGGGGGGTTCCGGGTTTAAAATGAATAGTAAAAAATGGAAAATATATTTGTTTGTCTCTTGAACGGTAAAAGTTTCAATTTATATAAGCGCCCAGTGAAGCAGAACGAAGGCTGTGAAATCAGGCCAGATTACAAGTGCAGCTACGGCAAAATCACACTGTGGTTACAAAATAGGAAATTCGTGAAATGGTCCATCTTCCGACGACTCGTTATCATTAACCATATCAATTACTTTTGTAAAATTATACTTATCTGATGTAATTTTAGTCGGTCTTCCCATTTATAAAGTCAATTTTTTATGAAAATTCATCAAAACAGTGAAAAATTAGATATGTTTGCACTTTACGTTTGCCGATTTTCGCACCAACTTAGGGAAAAATCAAATCAATGAAGCGTAACGTATACTGTACATTCCTGCTGAGGATCGAGCGAGACGACGATACACGTGCTCTCTCTGCTGCCCATGCCTGGCATCATCACGTGATAAGCAGATACAACAATACCAAACTGGTCGGGTCGAGTATACCCCGTCTATAATCACAACATGAACGATGTACAGTATTTGATTGAAGGTCGACTCGACCTACCGGAATGGTATAGATAATATAGCTCGAATGAGAGAGTTGGAATATTTGTGTAGTGCAGCCTATAGTAAAAGGCCTGGTAGTATCAATTCGCATAGGGTCTACTACACTAGCTAGCTCAATTTTTAACTGGGCCGGATCGGCTAGGTCTCCTTCCTACTACCTGGTCTACTTGCTTGATGCATGAGTATCCGCTTTTTTGGAGAGTAAACTAAGCCTATTTTATTTTAGGCCTACTTAGACGATCGGGACACCATACGTGTGGACGGCGATCGGACCTTGTTTTGCTTCAATATTTACAGCCGATTTTGTAGAACGTTTTAGGTTTAGATTGTTTAGGAGTTTGGTTGATAGGATGGGTTTGTTATTTATGGGCCAAACGTCTAGTAGTAGGCTAGCTCTAGGCCCATGGGCCCCATTGTTTTAACGTAGCCATCGTGGCATGGAATCCCTAGTCAGAATGGCTCTCGCCCATTAGGCTAGCCCTAGAGTAGTATTGTACGTGAAGCCGATAATACGATCTGTACTATAGAGGTATAAAAATAGTATAATTTATGACTCCGTAATCTGTACTAAATTTTGTATTTCATTAAATGTCAAATAAATATATGCTACTACTGTTATTATTACACTTTAGGCCTAGCTTAGAAAATCTATAAAAAAATGTATTTCACAATGATCGGGTGGTCGTCGTTTGACAGGGGAGAGAGATGTAAATTAGTTGACAAACACAACGTACATGACGTCGCGAGTTTGGAATACGTGATTTTGTGAATATCTCATGAATATTAATGAGCTTCCCTAAGCTGCTGAAAAACAGACTTTCCATGAATTTACCCTAAAATGTATATGAAATTTAATTTTTTTAATTTCTCGTTATTACTTCTTCATTCTGACATGTCTATATTGTTATAATATTTTTTATTTAATAAATAAACGATATTTAAAAGCAATTTTAAACCCAGAATCCCCCTTTAATGTATAACACACCCTATTACTAATCAATAAAAAAACAAGATTCGATAGTACAGTGTAAATGAGATATAAAGATTCGGCAATACCGTACGTAAATTATTATTGCAATACTGTATGAAGATTCGATAGTAAAGTAAATGAGATAACGATTCGGCAATACCGTACGTAAATTATTATTGCAATACTGTATAAAGATTCGATAGTATGTAAATGAGATATAAAGATTCGGCAACACCGTACGTCAATTATTATTGCAATACTGTATAAAGATTCGATAGTAAAGTAATTTAAACGAGATATAAAGATTCGGCAATACCGTACGTAAATTATTATTGCAATACTGTAAAAAGATTCGATAGTAAAGTAAATGAGATATAAAGATTCGGCAACACCGTACGTAAATTATTATTGCAATACTGTAAAAAGATTCGATAGTATGTAAATGAGATATAAAGATTCGGCAATACCGTACGTAAATTATTATTGCAATATTGTATAAAGATTCGATAGGAGAGTGCTCGAGAAACGTCGGGTTAGTTGAACGGTATTTTTTTCCTTCACTGCCAATGTATTTTTTTTTAAAGAGATATAAATAAATAGATAGTACGTAAATGAGATATAAAGGTTCAATAGTACGTAGATTATGATGCAAACGTAAATTATTAACCGATTCACCACGATAAGCGCTTAAAGCGCTCAAAAGGTTAAAAGTCAAGGTCATTGTAAACAAATTTTCAACAAAAAAAAAGTAAATCGAATTTACATGCGCAGTTTGCTGTGCATGAATCGTAACAACAAATTATACAAAATACTCACAACTTTTTTTTTTTAAATATGCTTCTAAATATATAAAAACAATTGTTGAAGTTAGTTTGAAAATAAAATTCGAAAATATAACCGTTTTTCGAAGCACGCTGTTCGAAACGCGACAGGCGCGTTGAATGAATCTAGGCCTAAACATACAACGTAAAATCGTCTAAAATCCATCTTTATTTCTAATAATCACTATTTTGAAGCTTGTATACAATAAATGTATAATAAATAAAGATTATGTATCAGTTACAGTGTCTAAATCGTCATATTTCCATGTAAAAATGTGATTTTTCTACCGGAGAAAAGTCGTGAAGATGTCCTCACGAGGGCCGCGCCATATTGTTTACCTTTGATTGTAATATGAACCCTGACATTTCAGATGCATTATGGGCATGAAATATTTGTTCAAACTCTGCGCAAAGGTCAGTTTATTGAAGCATAACTTTTGACAAACATTTTGATACCAAACTTGTTTTAATTTCATAAGTTTTCGACGCATTTTCGTCAAATTTTCTGCAAGCTACACGTCTAAAACAGCGGACTAAGCTCCCGAGGGATGCCGGTGCACGTGGGAATCGCGAATTCCAAGTCGCTTTCGGGATGTTTTTTTTAACATTCCCGGTGAACAAACAGCGGCGAGGAGGCTCTCGGGGCGGCTCCCGATAGGCCTAGGCCCCATATGGTCATCGTCGGATGAGTCAGTCTACTAATTTCTTCATAATTTCGAAACCGGTCATTCATAATGGTCAAGTTTGGTCTTATTTTGAAGAGAAGAAATAGGTTCTGATGAAGAGATGAGTTTTATTATGAAATATTTATTAATTTTTGTGCATTTGGTAGTCAAAGATAAATTACAAATTTTTAATAATTTTCCTAAAATATTTCTAAAATTTGCATAATCCATTCTCCGCCAAAATAAGTTGTAACACAAATTTGATAACATATTTGGAAATAAAATGTCCTTTGCATTATTTTTGTTTTTTAATTTTTTTAATGTCTGTGTTTAGAAAAAAAAGTTAGGGTTAATTATATGACATATGCTTTTTGGGTCCCAGGGGAGCAAAATAAACTTAGGGGTCAATGGGTTAATGATTCGATAGTATATGTAAATGTATTTAGTTAGTTAATATTAAAATACAAATAAAATATACATTAATTTATCGGCAGGCAAACTTAATTATTATAGAAATATAAAGATTCGATAGTACATGATTTGGCTTATATTTATTGGTTTGACCATACATACAGCTGTAACTCAACTCGCCATAGGCCATGGTGTTGACAACGACAATCAAAGATTAAAGCGCACATGGCGTTCCATACAAATGACAATATAAACTGGTGGCCGCTTTCGTTGGCGGCCGCTTCGACCATACACCGCTAGGCCTCAGCTGGCTATATCAACGTCATTGTCAATATCAATAAAATATGGAATTTTAAAAACCTTTAAAAACTTGATAAATACCTAAAAAAATTAATATGAATTTGGTCTAAAGTGAGACGTTTCGGCCCTCAAATTGGGATGTTTCGGCCCAAAAGTGAGCCGGATCGTCCCACCAAAAGTGGGCCAAATCGTCCCGGGCCGAATCGTCGGCGCTAGTTCCGTTTCGCACCTGTTTTTATTTCGACTTCCTTTTGACTCCAAAATTGTTAAGCAACTTATTGTAAATACCACACCTTAAAATTGGGCCTCATAAGTACGTTTATGAAGAAGAATCACATAAAAAGTAACAAATAAATCCATAAATTGATGATTTTACAGACATGTTTCTCGCATACCGTTCGCCGCGAATTTAGCATATTCGAAGTTCAATATTTTCCTTTCTATGGAGCGCCAAAAGAGCAACAACAATATATGGTTAAAACCTCAGTGGAATGCGTCTTCTTTTAATGCATTTATTATTGAAATACACGTTTAATTTTAATATATTTTGTCAATAAAAATGCTGTAACATTTTACTGCTAATAATTTGCTGTTTTCAAATAGCAACCAATCCTAGGCCTAAGACTAAGAGTAAGACTAAGACTAAGAGGCATATTATTTAGATTAAGGTATACCCCTACAGTACATTAATATGATGATGAATTTGTCGATTTTCATTCCTAAAAGCTCCTGCAAAAACCATGTACAGTATCAACAGTAATATTTTTGTTGCATTGTCATTGACAAAATATGATAAAATTGAACGTAATTTTCACCAATAAATGCATTAAATATACGAAATTTACTGAGTTTTTAGCCCTCTATTATGATTGCTCTTTTGGCGCTCCATAGAAACAACAACATTGAACATGGAGTATGCGAAATTCACGAACCGATGTGCGAGAAACACGTCTGTAAATTCATCAATTTAAAGGATTTATTTTTTACTTTTTGTGTGATCTCCTTCGTAAAAGTATTTTTGAGGCCTAATTCTAAGGTGTGGTACTCACGATAAAGTTAATTAACCAATTTTGAGTCGAAATAAACGACAGGTGCGAAACGGAACTAGCGCCGAATAGTCTCAGGGCCGAATCGTCCCGGATTCGAATTGAAGATGTCTTCCGTTCGTAAAAAATGTAATGCGTATTCAAAATGCTTGCTGACTGTCTGAAAAAGAGATGTATTGAGAAAGACTGTCTGAATTTCACAGTTCTGTTCCGCCCACATTGTCGTCCTTTTCTAAATATAAAAAAAAAATAACCAAAACATTACCCGTGGTTGAATGGGTGTAAAGCAAAGACATCCAAAGCAGCAAAAGACAGAAGATCGAAATCTGAGATACAGTGTTGTTGCCAGCGATAAAATTTAAATTATGCCGTAGTACGGGGCGCCGTTTGGGACAATTTGTCGAAATATTACAATTTTGTCAATACAAAATTCATTTTGTCAATACAAAATTCATTTTGTCAATACAAAATTCATTTTGTCAATACAAAATTCATTTTGTCAACACAAAATTCATTTTGTGTTGACAAAATTCATTTTGTGTTGACAAAACTTATTCTGTGTGGACAAAATTCATTTTGTCTCGAAAAAATTAATTCTGTGTAAACAAAATTCATTCTGTGTAGACAAAATTAATTTAATTCTGTGTTGACAAAATTAATTCTGTGTAGACAAAATTCATTCTGTAACGACAAAATTCATTCTGTAACGACAAAATTCATTTTGTGGCGATAAAATTCATTCTGTGTAGACAAAATTCATTTTGTTGCAACAAAATTCATTTTGTCGTTACAGAATGAATTTTGTCTACACAGAATTAATTTTGTTAGCCTAGTCTACTCAAGTTTGGGACAAAATGTTTTAAAAAACGTTTTGTCCCAAACTTGAGTAGACTAGGCTCCACGCTTGAGTAGGCTCGGTTTTAACATTTAAATTAGAAGGCGGAGTTTAAACGTGAAAAGGGCAAGACAAGGTGAAGCTATAAATGATGACAGCGCGCGAATCTTTGACATTTGTTATTGGTTCAGTTATTATGGCTGAGCATAAGCCCCCGTCTCTATTGCTATCATATTAATCTATTTTATAATATCAGGGGCCCCTGAAAATATCAGATATGATCAGTATTCATACTTTGACAATTTAATATCTACGTCGTCAGTAATAATTATTATTATAATGTATTCTATATTAAAAAATCGGAAAATGGTTTTCATTAGAGCCCTGCTTATTACATAAGTAAAATTGTAGTAATGGTGCTATTTAATATTTTGTCGTTTAAAATATTATTTATTAATCTTATAAAATGTATATACTTTATTTTAAAATTAAAGATGTATTGTCTCCCAAAATCATGAAAAATAAAGATTTTTAAAATTGGACTTTGAATAGGCCATTTATTCAGTTTTAATGAAGTTGTTCACTTCCATAAGAAAAAAAAATAAACAGTTAAATTACCCAAAAACTCATTGGCTTCCAGACAATTTGACAATTTTTTGCTTTAAATTACAGTTTTTTCAGGTAAATAATTTTTTTTCAGACCCAATTTTTTGTGAAAGTGCATAACTAATATGTGACATTAAAATAACATATTCAACAAAAAGATTTAAAAAAAACATTTTTTCGGGGGACAATATATCTTTAAGATAATAATAATCATTGCAGAAATAATGATGCTGAAAGCTGTCCGTTATTTGAAGAAAAAAAAACATTTAAAGAACTGACTACAAAAGATTGCTCACGTTAGTTTTATTATAACAGTCATCCACCCTGCGAAACCTAATAACCTCTAACCTACAGTAATAAGTAGGCCAGGTAGCCTACGTTGGCTAGGTTCAGGACTGATTTCCCATAAAACATTCGATGTATAAATATCAACACCCCAGACAGTGTAATAATGACCTTTCCAGACCGAAAACCATTCTGGTTTGACTGAGGGTCTGGGCTTCTCCAAGATTACGCAAGTTTACTTTACGATACTCTCTCGATACAACTCCATATTTTATTAGTGAAAAATGCAATTTATTTAACATCAATCTTATCAAGCCAGCCAAAGACTAAATACGTAAAAAAAAGTAAGAAGTAAAGTAAAAAGTACAAAGAACAATGTAAACCTATAAACAATTATTTGCAATTAGCAATGTATAATAAATAAAATCAACCATGAAGTTGTAAAATAAGCATAGAAACATAACATTTATATCTAGTATTTTTAACATTATTATATTCAAACAACAGCATCGGACTCTGTTTTCAATTTAAATCGTTTGTCGATTCGTGAGTCGAGGTAAAGAAAGTGCTTTACCATTTTTCTTTCAAAAGCATATAGCAAACAAGGCCAGCCACTGTAAGTGCAGTTCAAAGAGTACAGAAAAAGCGATAAAACGCATAGTGATACCGTATCGACCGACCGACAGACCGACTGACATAGTAAACTATTGAGTCGCTTTCACGCGACTAAAAACAAAAGTAAATATAAAACCTAACTAGATATAAAAACTAAAAACAGTTAATTTAAATATAGAATCATAAAAACATAATTATACAGATACAAAATGTACATATTTGTAACAAAACATATTTTAAATTTAATACAAACCACATAAATAAATCGAGATAGAATTTGTAGAAGGTAAGTTTGCGTTTGCTGGGTTTTACAAAATAATGCTAATACACGCGTCCACACAAATGGTGCACGTGTATACCAAGTTTGAAATATTTTTAAATTCCAGAAGTATTTTTTCTCGATGTTTTTGTATGTGACTATTTCCCTGTGCTCCCATTGGTGCCAAATTGGGTCCACTTGAGCACAGTGTATTAACATACGAAAAGATATTATAATTTAGTGACTTTTTCCTATTTTATATTACTGTGCTCACTGGCGCGCGCGCCAAATTGGGTTCACGTATCTTTTTTCATCTTTTCGTATGTTAATACACTGTGCTTACGTGGACCCAATTTGGCGCGCGCGCCAGTGAGCACAGTAATATAAAATAGAAAAAAGTCACTAAATTATAATATCTTATAACATACGAAAAGATATTAAAATTCAGTGATTTATTTTTATTTTATATCACTGTGCTCCCCTTGCTCCAAATTGGGTCCACTTGAGCACAGTGTATTAAATACGAAAAGATATTAAAATTCAGTGACTTTTTCCATTTTATATCACTGTGCTCCACTGGCGCCAAATTAGGTCCACTTGAGCACAGTGTATTAACATACGAAAATATATTAACATTCAATGACTAATTTCTATTTTGTATCACTGTGCTCTCCTCTGGCGCCAAATTGTGTCCACTTGAGCACAGTGTATTAACATACGAAAATATATTAAAATTCAGTGACTTATTTCTATTTTTTATCACTGTGCTCCTCTGGCTCCAAATTAGGTCCACTTGAGCACAGTGTATTAACATACGAAAAGATACTAAAATTAGTGACTTATTTCTATTTTATATCACTGTGCTCCACTAGTGCTAAATTTGGTCCACTGGAGCAGCTACCGTAATACTATTTCTATTTCGGAAGTAAATAAAGGCATAAATGGCGCTCCGTAGAAGTAGAGAATGCTCGATTGTCGAAATGACGCTCTGAATATACATAGTTGACCGTTGAATACAAGAGACACACGGATGAATGCGTTCGTTTCGTTGCTATAATGTTTATCAAACGCATTCGGTTCTGGAATACGACGGCGAGAAATTCAACTTTAAACATCAATTTTTTTTATCAGTTTCTGAAAGAATTAAGCTTGAAATTTGCAATCCCAAACAGGTGGCTGCTCTCTGGTGGTAGGATTTATTGCTCTAGTAGGTATCTGGTGGTGTTTAGTAGGACCCCATTGAAATGCCTATCCCGATTTTTAACTAAATTAAATGTTTAAAAACATTGTAAAAAATGAACGGAATGATGAATTTTAATGATTTTTGTGTCTATGGATTGCATTTTTTCTCCTGCATTTTTTTGATGTATGACTCAATTTGTTTCATTGATTTTAAATTTTCTTGTCACATGACCCTACTAATGAAAAATGAAAAACTGAAAAAAAAAAAAAAAAACAGAAAAGACAAAAAAATACCAGAAGAAACCGGATCGGAAAATACCAAAAAACTGACTATTTACCGGAAAAAAGCAACAGATAGTAAACGGAAATATGTGATTCTTGTGTCAAAATCGTTCGTCAAACGGCAAAAGTAAACCTCTTTGCATAGAGTAGAGGGCGCAGATATAATATGGGCGGCCATTATGGCAATAGAAAACTGGCTATAAGTTCTTTGGTATACATGATGAACAGAGAGGTAGTTTGCATATTCATATTTCAAGAAAATAGTTTTTTGATAATAATTTATTACCTTTGGTAAATGATGCTGTCACGCCAATATCGGTCCGGGCCGATTTTGGCCGCCAAATTCATTCCGGGCGGACCGATTTTGGCGGCCTGGATAAAACCGGTCCGGGTGGCAGGACTGCTTTTGGCCGCTAAATATGACCCGACCTTGCTTAAATATGGTGCGCAAAATTGGTAGCAAATAAGAAAGAGTTTATTATAGTCACAATATACCGCAATTTTACTGGTAATGTTTAGGCCTATATTGATAAAAATTAACAATGTACCTGTTCTGTATGCACATCCATACACGGTTTTAATAACCTCAAGTGTCCTGGGCATGTTTAGTATGTTATTTGTGGTATAAAACTGGAAGTGTACTGGTGAGGAGAATTTTAACTAAATTTCAAAAACTCCCATTGAATTTACCTTTTCACCGAGTGCGCTTTTTCGGTGCTTCCCCTAGAGGTACATTCGAATTGTTGAACGCAATCAAAGCAAAATACTGAGTGGATGATATCGGCAACAAAATGTATATATCGTCCTTTAATTAGTCACGTGTGTTTACCGGAGGGAAAAGGGTATGAACGTTTTGCTCATTGGTAGCATGCCACATTTAAAAGAGTTCCTTTTCCTGCAAATTTATGCCATTTAACATGTATTTTATTTGCGATAGTACATTTCCGGCCACCTACAGGTCCTGTCGACGGCACTGGACAAGCTATGGCTTTTAGGCTACGTACCTCAGTTTTCATATTTAAAATATCAATTGTTAATACATTTATAATAACGTGAGAGTGCCATTTCCGACCATGAGGTGTCATATTTTCAAAATCCACAAAACTCAGCCCCAACCATGGTGGGTAGAGATGGGTCTTCCATATAACGTGTGTCATTTATTAACACATTTTTACATACATTACAATCATGTTTTGTCAAAACTTTTTTGATTAGATAGCCAGCAATATAAGCAATTAATTTAATTCATTTGAGGCTGATCTATGGCCTCGTCGTTTATTCTATCACTAACATTACTATCTATAGTGAGTTCTTTTACTTCGAATACTCTCTCAGGAACACATCCTACAACTGGTATTTCTAGTAATTCAACGTCATCAATTACACAGTTTTGGTTACCAAGAGGAACCATCATTTTATTAACCATAAATTGTTTTATTGAAGCACGAAATTCATTTGCCATTGGATTGAATCTATGCACCCCCTCTTCCTCCTATAACAGAAAATAAATTCTCTAGGTAATCTTGGTTTAGTCTGTTTGTTAACATGAAATTGAAATTATAGTGGTTATTTAGGTCATTAAATAACTCGATCATCCCTCGTATTGTTAACAACCATCCTTTTAGACAAGCAATCTTTGCTGTAGATCCATCTTTACGGAAGGATTTTTTATCCATTTTTCAATGGACTTCTTCCAAAATTCAATATGAACTGTTGTTGTCTTTACTGCCCTTCTATAAATTACCTTGTCATTAAGATTCCTTGTACAGGAATCAAAAAGCTTATAAAAATTTTCTATAAATTCGGCAATATGAACTGCCTCAGAATTCAATTTTCCTAAAGACGCATGTTAATATACCCGATGCTACACTATGGCTTATTACCTGTGCAGCTAGACATAAACGGTGGTAGTTCCAGGGGATCCCCCCTTTTTTTTCGAAAAAAAAACATGAGACAACAATAAAGATTACTACCGAGCAGTACTACCAAATCAACTTCTTGATCATTTACAAACCGAGTAAAAACCCGTTTTTCTGCCGATAACAGGCCATGCTTTAAAATATTTGGCGTAGCACCCGAGTCTATGTAAAGTTCAAAAGTCAATAATGTTAGAATCGGCCATTTTTTGCAAAAACATGCCATTAGACTAAATATAAATGTGTAGTTTCTGAACATTTTGAGCCATATTTTGTGTCTCTCCTATTAGTGGTTGCTAAGATATGATAACTCAAGGTCAAAGGTCAATAATGTTAGAATCCGCCATTTTTTGCAAAAACATGCCATTAGACTGGATATAAATGTGTAGTTTTTGAACAATTTAAGCCCTAATTTGTATATCTCCGATTAGTGGTTGCTGAGATATGAGAATTCAAGGTCAAAGGTCAATAATGTTAGAAATAGCACTTCCATTCATTTTTGGACAAACTTTTTCAATAAAGTGAATATAAAAACATATATTTCAACGATTTTGACACCATAATTAAGTATCTGTGACTAGC